>NC_092266.1:29150756-29368256 GCF_036320965.1 Panulirus ornatus
GGACATTTGCGTCTCTCGCACTTTGTGAGTACTTGACTCTTCACTGACTAAAATTCAGTTTGGGAAAGTCTAGAGAAGACTTGCCCAGACTAGTCCACAGAAACTGTCAGAACCTTTGGGAACCATATGGAAGATGTTTATTTAGAAATCTTCTATATGGTTCCCATATAGCTGAAAGTGAAGTTGTATTGAACAGTTTGGAACAACTATGCACCATAAACAGATGCTGGTCTGCTATGATAGATTAACCCTTTAAACAGTTAAGAAGTGCCGACAAGGTGTTTGCAGATGTAAAATAGGAATTCTGTTGAAAATGATAGATGTTCAGAATTGAAAGAAAGTACTTACAGGGTGTTTTTAAGAAATCACCTTTATCGAACAAGGTAGGTGGGAATGATCTTAATGCGTTTGTAACTAATTTTTTATTCAGCATTGGTGCTAGTAACTGTGCTTAGATTTTTAGATTTAGTCTTTAGTATTTATGAAATAATTCTGTTTTGTTTGTACTTAATTATTAGTCTTTAGTATTTATGAAATAATTCTGTTTTGTTTGTAGCTTAATTATGTTTTTGTATTCATTTCTGTTCTTTGCTAATTGCCATCAGTCATTGTGATTCTGTTATGAGGACCTCATTGGAAGTAAGTAATTGTACATACTGTATGTCCTATTGTTGGTAAAATTTGTAAAGTTCTTCACCTACGGATATTGCCAAAATGAAATCACTCACGTTGTTATACACTGGTGCTAGTAACTGTGCTCATTTTGATATGATTTATAGTCACTATGAAGTCATCGTGATTTTTAATCTAATTCAATCATTTTTTGTTATCTCATATTGTTTGATATTTTTATTGTGCCATTAGTCACATTGAATGTTTTACGTGGGCAACATTGGAAATAAGTGCTATCCTTGGTTTGATATTTATACATGCACACTGTATTTGTATTATAACAAATAATCCAAACCAAACCAAATATTACCTATGACCTGGCCTAGCACAATAATATTTAAGCATCCAGAGGGAGTGTGATTAACGTGTTTGAAAGCTTTTGATAGGGCAGAAAGACATGATGATATTTCTTTGCTTCACTTGTTTACACAGCAGTAAAGGCAAATGACATGAAAATATTTAGAAATATTACACCTTTGATACTGTATATGATATAAATATGTTATACCTGTATGTACAGGTAGGTGTTACTGGACTCCACTTACATATCCTTACATTGGAAGTGAAAAATCACCCTTTGCAAGATTGTCATCATTAGATGAAAAGGTGTACGGTCTTTTTGAGGAATTTTCTATCAAAAGGAGTCAATCATTTCCCTTCTAGTGGTTGGAGCACAGCCTTGAAGCTGCAGGAGCCCCAGTAAATGGATTGTGGGGTTTTGTGTTTAATGATTAGAACTATAATAAGTTGATGGTGTAGTTTTCTTTTTGAAATGATATTATACTTTTTTAAGAAATATACTCCCATTTTTCATGGCTCTCATTGATATTAAAGTCTTTATGATTTTTTTTTATAGAATTAAAATCAGCAATGGGAGGACTTACCAGCAAGCATGTGGAGGAAGCTGTCAAGACCTCAGGGACTCAGGATACGCCAAAACAAACTCATGTTTTGTCAGCTGATCCTCGGTCCCCATCAGACTACATAACAAGGACACCCATTTCTGTAAGGAGAAAAACTAAAGATTTTGGCAGGTTTTTTTTTTTTAATAATAAAGTTTTTCATTGATATTGAAAGTTGTAATGGTATTCTCTTACCCTATGTGAAGTTTGTGTATGTAAAATACATATATATTTATCACTTTGTTGATGTCAATATATTGTTGCTCCTGCACTCTTGCCCTTGCTTAATTTAATTCCAACTTTGTTAACCTTTCCTCACTCATTCTCTCCATATGTCCAAAGCATTTCAGCATCCCTTCTACTATGCTAACCACTCTCTTTATTACAACACATACCTCTTACCCTTTCATTAATTACTCGATCAAACCACCTCACACCACATATTGTCCCCAAACGTGTAATTTCCATACATCCACTCTCCTGAGCATAACCTCGTACTAGTATTATATTGTAGGGACTACTACTCCTTCAAACATACCTATTTTTACCCTTCCGCATAATGTTCTCTCTTTCCACCCATTCTTCAGCATCCCTAGAAATCTGGTAAGTGGTAGTACTTGTTTTATTGCTAATTAATTAAACCTTAGATATAGTTTAGTATGTTATTCAAAGATAAATCTTCAGTGATACATTTGATCATTGGTGATTTTATAAAATTTTTACTTTAAAAAACTGCCATTGTATACTTCAGCTTTTTTCAACAGGTGATGGACACTCCAGATGGTGATCGCAATGGTACCTGCACTCCACAAGATGGAAAAGTTCTTAGAGTGCTTGAGCTTGATCCACGTTCACCTATCAGTGAAGTTAGTAATGCGTTCTTGTTCAGTGACTAAAGATTAGTTACAAAGCAGTTTGGGTGGGAGTGGTCTAGTTCTTTTGCAGAGAACGGACCGTCCAACATGTTGAGGTGGGACTGTTCTGTGAGGATCTTTGATTCATTGTTGTTGCTATGCAGCCAGTGATTGTTCTTAGGGCACTGTTTTGTTTGCCATTTCCTGTGTCAGCAAGGTAGCACCAAGAACTGATGAAGAAATGGCCTCATTTTCACATATCTATTCTGTAGTTGTCATGTGTAATGTACTGAAACCAGAGCCCCCTATCTACAAACTGGCTCGGCAGACCTTTCTGTGGCTTTCCTTGGCTGCTTCATATACCTTGATTCAGTTCATTGACAGCACATCATTCTCTGTATGCCACATCACTCCTGTTCACTTTGTCCTGTGCATACCTTACACCCTCCTGCATGTTCAGGATCTAAGCACTCGAAACCCTTTGTCCTTCCATCCCCACTTCAGTCCCATCTTTTTCCTTATCCCCTCTACTTCTGACACATATCCTCTGTCAGCCCCTTCTCATTCATTGCCTTTATATGTCCAAACCATTTCAGCACACCCTCCTCAGCCTTTTCAACCATTTTCTTCCTAAACTCACAACTCTCTCTTACTCTATCACTTCTTATTATTTGGTGAATGATTGTCATGAGACCTCTTCCATGTCCTTGTTTTATGTCTTATCCTAGGGTTGTGTGAGTGATATGGTAAACTAGGAGTGACATGCTGTCATTAGGCTGAACCGGGAGGGCATGTGAAGTCATTGTGGGAAATCATAGATAGGTTTGTGGGCTTGCCCACAGACAGGAGGTTCTGGTTTCGTTGCAATGATAGCCTGATAGCTGGAGAATGGTTGTGAAAATAAGAGGCTGTTTTTGTCTTCTTGGCAATTCCTCTATGTGGGAAACTGAACTTGTTTGAAAAAATATGCTTTACCAGACTCTGTGAGCTTGAGAGTGCACTGTGAGTCAGAGGTACCTTTATTAAGGCTGTATCATCATCAGTTGACAAAAAGTAGTGTGGTGTCGAAGAGGAACTTTTCACTCTCAGGAGACCATGGTTTTTCTGCTTCTGTTCATAGTACAGCTTTGAGGCTGTATAATCATACAATGGTAAATGAGTAAAGAGAGGTGATGTACAATTTGCTAAGGTAGGTGGCAACATGAGAGGTGAATCTGTTTCTTTTTTTCTCAAATTATATTCTTTTGGGGGCAGTCTCTTGAAAAAATCCAGAAACTTGTGACACTTTGGGAATTTGTGAAAGGACAAGAGTTGAGAGAATATGAAGAAAATCAAGTCATTGAGGGGGATGAGATTGGATTGTTTTGAGTGCCAGTATGATTGGTTTGGACCTGGAGGATGTACAGTCCTTTAGGTACCATGGAGTGGACCTTGCAGAGGGTGGTACTAAGTTTGATGTTTAGGTTCATCTCTTGCAGATATGTATTAGATGAAAAGCCTTAAATAAACCTTAAATAAAAGTATGAATTCGGTAACTGTTGAACCACACCAAGTACAGTTGAGTTATACCTTGGAAATCTCCATTGGTATTCGACTGCCTTGGTTGTCAGTTCCTTTAATTTTCGGAACAGTAAGGCAGTTGAGTTAATGTCTTTGATTACTTTATTCAGGTCAACTTTGTTCATATTCTGTATGAACTAAAAAGCTACTTATTTGAGAAGTGACTTCTTTTTACATGATTGGATGTGATTGATATTTCAACAGCAGGAAAAAAAGCATAATTGTTCATAGCGTCTTTATATTTTACCAGGTTAATCGCACTCCTATTGTTGTTGAGACAAAAACGCATCGCCGTCCTTGTTCTCTCAAACCTTCCAGACTAGCACAGCTGGAGTCTTTTACAAGCTGTGGTGAAGAAGGCAATGACAGTGACGACCAAGACCCCAGATCACCAACTACAAAAGTTCCTAGAACACCTTTGGAAGAAAAAGTACATGGTGAGTAAAGGTTGTGAGAATAGTTTGTTAAATACTTGCTGTGTTTTCATTCCCCATATATATATGACTGTCATTAATATTACTTTTTCTCAATTAATTTACGTTACTGTGGTTCCAGTAATACTGTTTTAAAGATTCTTTTTCAGTTGTCTCACATGATTATTGAAGTAGCATTGCTGTTCAGGTTACCTATCTTTCAGTTTGCAAAATGTTTGGAGATTATCAATGTAACCTATTATCATTGAAGATATTGTCTGCCACACTAACATGTATGCATATAGAAAAATATCCCCACAAACAAAAACAAACTATTGGATATATCAAACATATTGTACTGCCCATTTAAGCCAGGACTGCACATTACAAATCTCCAGATCTTATATCTCCACACTTATTAGCCTGGAAGACCTATAAGCTACACTGAACATAATGAATACTTTGATTTACAATGTCCAAAAAAATATTGTTTACTCCCCAGATATTTTCAAAGTTGATACACAGCTGAGGTTTATTGTGAATGAAAGCATATGACACTCTTGGTGAAATCATGCTACATCTGGATGCTGAGCTGGTGTTTCTAATGGTGTTAGCACCAGCAATCTGCCTCAAGCTATCTTGAGGGAAGGAAGTTCTTTCTCTACTCTTCCTGCTGCCACTTCATTTTAGAAAATTTACTTCTGGGCACTGTATTTCTTCCACCTGTGCTTCAAGATAGTTGGCTCGTTCTTTTCTAGGGAGAACCCAAATTTTCTTGCTTCCAAGCAAGAAAATTTGGGTTTATGTGATATTTCTCAGTACACTGGGTGTTCAGAATGCACAATCAGGTGGCTGCTTCCTGCAACACCTCATCAGTGCCTCATTCAGATCAAGACCCTATGGACTCAAAAAATTGGCCCTAGAATATTTCAGGAACATTGGCAATACTATGCCCAGAGTCTGCAGGTTGTAATCAAGGTTAAAGGAGAGATGACAACATACTAACATGTAAGTGCAACATCACGTGTGAAAATGTATGAGGAGTTGGACGAGATTTTTTTGTGGACACTGTGATTGCCTTATAGGTAAAATCATCTGCAGTTTGCACTGTAAGAAGAGTGTATGAAATCGAATGTTTTATCCATTATTTATGGATTCATAAAGGGTTCGTATCTTCATCAGATTTTAGATACATTAACTATAGGCATTTTAAACCCAGTACACAAAGTTAGGGCCTGTTTGTATGTAATGTTTTGTTATTCATCCTTTTATTGTTGTATGTTAGCCATTTTTATGATGAATCTATTGTAAAAGCTTTTGTGCTTTCACAGCAGTTTCTCAAACATACAGTGACCAAAGTTATATGGGCTTACGTACAATGACATCATAAAATTTATGTACATTATGTGATCTTACCTGATGTGGCTAAGTAGCAATCATGTTTGTTACTTGAATTAACTGCTTTTTTAAGAATCATTAATTTGCAGCATTACACATAAAATTTTAGCAAAATAGTGAACCAATGAATGATGTGCTGAGAACTTTCAGAAAAATACAAATGGGTTCTTAGATATTTTGAACCTCGCCACCAAGCCCATAAATGAGTCTGGGTGTTGGTTGACCCACTTATTGGAGCCCATGACCAGCAGGGCCATGTAACCACCACAGCCTGGTACATTTTGTAAATACTTATTCAGTACTTTCATGAATTTTACCATTATGCATCCTCTGGTTGCAGACAATGGATTGAATTGTCTTGGGCCCTGGATGTTTGAGGTATTTTTTCTTTTTTTGCTTCTTGCATCAGTGAACCAGGGCATATGAAGCAGTCAGTATAAACCATGGAGTAATCTCAAGGGTTTTGGCTGTGAATAGTAGGCTCTGACTTTGTTAACTTGTGCATGACAGCTGGAGATTGGATGTGCATAAACAAAGCCGATGGTTATTTTTCCTGATCCTTCCTTGTTGAGGTGGTAAGACAGTTAAACAGTTTATTAAAATCAAAGAATTATGTTTGTATGGAACATAGTTGTATTGATATTTCTTGAATCTTTCAGCATTTAGCAACTCAGAATCTGAACAGAAATGTGGTAGTGATATAAATGAGGACCACGAAATAATTGAGAATGGAGAGGAAACAAAAGAAGGCAGTGAAATTCAAGATAAATCCAAGATAATGAAACCTTTGCAAAGTGAAGAATCAGCTAACAAGGTTAGTTATGGATAGAAGTGATATTATGAAAAGAGAATATTAAATGAATCATTGAGGGAGTCATTGATGATTGTTTTCATAACTACATGTAAAGAATATATGTATGTCATAAAATTCCAGTCTTAATGTTTTCTTAATTTTTACTTTACCTCCCTGTCACATGGGCACCCTTGCTTTAGATACTAAAATCTGTCTATCTATAACTCTGATGTCTGTTACCTTCTGGAACTCCCTCAAGGGGTTGTCCACGGCAATAGAGTCTCCATAACTAGTGAACTTGTGCTGCTGCTTAGCCTTTTGTGCTTCACTCTTAATAAGGCACTGCATAGGGCAAGTCTAGCACAGCATTTACAAAGGCTCTAGATGCTAAAATCAGCTTTTGTATATATAAAGGTAAAACATCTCTAGTCCAACAATCTATAGTATTAAAATATCTAACATCCAAATGCCCACATATTTCAGGTTCTCACTTAGATGGGTCATTATTTTTCACAGTTTGAATTAAAGGCAGTAGTGCTCTATGCTTTTCTATTATTTTCATAGATTTTGCCCTTATTCTACTTTTATCATGGTATCCAGTACCTTAACTTACATAACAATTGTTGAAGTGGAGAGGAGGAGAATTTTAGGCAAGTACAATAAAAAATGCTTTTTAACATTTTATACAGCATATATTTAGTCATTACATACAGATAACACATAGAAATTGAAAAACCCTGACTGAAAGATCAGTATATATAATCTCAAAAATATGAAATCCAAACTTTGCTCGGTCTCATGGAGGTCAGACTGGAGATAATCTAATTGTGGTGGCAAAACTTAATATATTGTTGTACGTATAGTGTCAGCAATTGATGTACATACTTAGGAAGGTATACATTTTGTGAGAGAGAAGGTGCATCTCCACAAGACCTTGCAGTCTTTACTAAGTTTGTGAGGGACATATATCTGTAATCACAATTTTTGTTTATAGGTGCGTCGTCCATTAATTTCATTACAAAATACTACAACAAACAATACACCTCGTGGCCTCCTTCAAGCTAAACAGTGCAGAAGTGTGGAGGAAGAATATAACAAAAACCAGCAAATCATCCTTGGTCAGCTATCTACCCAGGAAAAAACTGTAGTGTCTAATACACAATTTGTTGAAAGTATCTGAGCTGTTTCCAGTCAAAATATTTTCTTAGGTATTGAAGAAATATGTATCTCATTAGTGTGTATTTATGTATAATTATTGTTATTGTGCTCATTAGATCTTTTTAAAAAAAAAGATAAAAAAGAGATTAAGTACAATGACAAAATGGCAAAATCTCTGTACAGTCATAGCTGATGAGTCTTCAAATCATCGTAGACTGGACCTGGAAACTTTAGAGTACTATATTAGAGATCTTGGAAGCCCTATCCAGTAATGTGTATTCAGATTCAACATTAAATATCAACTTGATCATGGAATTTTAAAGTAATGACTACAAATCCCTCTTAAAACCTCTCCATGAATTAGTCTTCATACATATTGTTTGTAAACTTTCTCACATACAATACTTATTTTAACCAATTATAAAACAAAAAAGAGAGACCATCTTTGTAATATCTAGGTTGTACAATAAAGATTTTATGTTATAGATATCAAAATAACTGCAAAGACTAATGGCTTACAATCATGTTATGAGAATGTTAATGTAAATATTTTCCTCTATGATCTTTTCAAACTATCATGTCTTGCCATATATTTACATTAACAGATTATATCATGCTATCAAAATGTTATTGTAATTATTTAACTTCTGTTTACGAATATCTTTCAGACTTGTATCTTATATTTACATTATCAAAAACATTTGTTAGTTTATAAGCTTAAAAGTGCTTTCTGAAGTAATTGAGTTGATGCGTTAATTGCTTTCTTGGGATTTTCTTTTGTGTGTATCTATTACCTGTTTGTTATTAATGAAGTGCTTCCTTCTTTGTCTGTATGTGTGCATCAGGATAGGCACACATCTTTAGGTATCTCTATGTGTTTGCCTTTGTGTATTTCTTATTTGTTGTTTTGTGTGTATGCATATGCTCTCCCTGCAAAGTCTCTTGATAGGGACTAGGTTGGTACTCTTCTCATTTTTCTTTTCTCACTCTTTCCATTCCCCATCCTCTTCTCTCCTCAACTTCATGCTTAAAACATGCATGTATGTATGACAGAGATGAGATTTTTCAGTGGATTTAATTCCTCAAATCTGAAAAAAGAAAGGGAAGAGGAGTCAAGGACTGAAGGAAGCCTGAGCCCAAGTTGTTCATCAAATAACGTATGAAAATCAGCAGCCACATGGCTTTTGTTGATAGGTATATTATTTCTCGACTATAACCATCAGTTTCCATAATCCCTATGTTGGATAAAAACCATATAGTATGGTTAATTCCTTGTAAATATAATGAAATGTATACCTTCTGACGTTATGCTGTTTTGTAATTTTTTTATCCATTACAACCTCTCGTAAGTGAGCTGTCAGTTAAAGCTGGAAATAAGCCCAGATTACACCACAGCAACTAGATACAAAACTTTTCTGGGGGCTTATGGTGACCCTGAGACCTCCATCCTATGACTTTTTGATCCTAATATATGTGATCTAAGATTTTTGTAATTATTTACTTTGGGGGCATGGTGAAAACTTGCCAGTGACCATAGAAATCATGTCAGTGGATTTCTTATGTAGGTAGCAGAATTCTGTTCCAGCTGCAATGATCACTTTAAAGAATATTAAGTTCTGTTTGGTTTTGTTGGTATTTTCTTTTTTTCTTTCATATTTATCCAAACCTCACATTAGTATACATCCACTCTTGAGGTGTAGGTAATCAGAACTGCCTATCAACAACCATGCCCGAAAGACCTGTCTGGTTTTCCTGGACTGCTTCATATTCTGGTTCAGCCCTATTGACCACATGTCTCCCCCTTTATACTACATTGTCACAATTTGCTCTATCCCTTGCAAAGCTCCTTTCACTCAATCCTTCCACCTCATCTTTTGTTTTCTCCCTTTTTATTCCTTCCACTTCTGACATGTACCTCCATAATCATCTCCCTACTCATCCTCTCAGCATGTTGAAACCATTTCAGTACATCCTGCTCACCGCTTTCATACATAACCTTTCTTGCTACTGCACCTCTCTCTTATTTCCGGTTTTACAAATAAAGCACAATGCCAGCGCAAAACTAATATTCTTTTTCTTTTCTAAATATTAATATTTTTCCTATTCCCAAAGCAAATACATTTTGAGATTCTTTGCAAATGAGGCTTGTAACAGATAGTATGTTATTGGAACACTAGTAAGAAAAGGTATTTTTAGTTTATTTTTTTCTTAAATCAGTTAGACTAATCTATCCCATTTACTGTATTTATACAGAATTTAATATAGTAAAGCAGAAGATGAAGAGTGGGTATTGAGAGTTTCTACGTTTCCCTTAATCACAGCAGCTTTCTTGTTAGTGAGGTAGCATCAGGAACAAATGAATGATGGCTTTATTTGTACACATCTGTTCATGCTGTCCTGTATAATGAACTTAAAGCCAGAGCCTACCATCCACAGCCAAGCCCCACAGACTATTCCTTGATTTACAATGACTACTTCATATGCCCTGATTAAGTACATTGTTCATTGTATACCACATAAAATGCAAAAGAAATTAAGTATTGAAAATAAAAGATGAATGATACAGACTTTGTGTAATAATTTCAAAACTTTCACATGTATTGACTATTCAAGTAGAGCTCCTTTAAACATTTATTACAGTATTTCTTTTCATATTTCTAATGCTTTTCTTAAATGATAAGCACAATCTGATCTCACTGTAATAGTAAAGCATAAGTGATATGTGAATGCAATACTTGCTAGTGTAATAGATATGCCATTTCCAACTCATTTTGCCATAATACCCTAAGAACATAAACATACTAAGTAAGCACTACTCAAAAGTGATCCATAAATAACCGAAAAACAGGACAACCATGAAAAACTTGTACTAATTCCACCCTGTGGCAGCTATTTACCCATCCTTCACTCCCATCAACACAGTGCAACTTAAATCTTAAAGAACTACCCTGTGATACCATATCAAATTTTACCTTAAAACACCTTGGCCCAATTTTAGTCCAAGCACTTACAGATGTCTTCAACCATTCCTATCTACACAATGAAGTTCCAAACATCTGCAAAGTTGCCAAACTTGATCTAAAAAGGAATCAACCAAAACTTTCCACACCCACACAACATAACTAGACATAAATGTACCAAAATACATCCTGGATGGCTTCAATCAACTAAAAACACAATGCAGACAGCATACATATATTTAAATTGTGTGATAGTAGAGAATGTTCAAAGATGGGGTCCCATGAGTGTAAAACCCTCCCAATACAGTAAAAATAGTTTAGTACAATACCATAGCACTGCCATCATGGTAAAGTCTTGTAATCACTCGCACATTAATAGTGGTGACAGATATCAACAAAGCATTCAGCACAATCCCCTGAAACATCTTCACACACAAGATACTCCCCCCCCCCCACACACACACACACACACACACACACACACACACACACACACACACACACAATAAGGACAAAAAATAGTTAACTAAATACTTAGCTGGCTTTCTATCAACGCACACAATCCCTCCTTGTCACACATAACACTAGACAACATAACTCCTATAACTCCCTCTTTGTAACTGTCGCTTTTCCTGTGGTGAGTGCTGAGTGCCAGCCCTGCCTTTTGGCAAAATGGTAGGAGCAAAAGACAGAAGTATTAAGTAGAAATGTTAGGGCTATTACATAGAAGTAGTTGGTAAGAACATCAGCTGGTTGGAACATAGGTAGAAGTATTTGGTAGGAACATTAGATATGAGCCTATGAAAAATTGCACTAGAGGTGCCCTCTGCCAGTGGCCTATTAAGGGTGAGGCACTAAAGGCTAAGAATTGGCACTGGAATTCAAAAGCTATGGACACTTGCTGTAGCCACCCCCTCAAGGAATGGGGGTCAGAGATATAGATAGCTGGGCACTAAGCCAGTTGCTCACAAAGACCTTACCATAAAAATCTCAAGTCTTCTAATGGAGTTTCCCATGGAATAGTTACTCCAACCCTTTCAGCCTCAAAATATAAAGTCCCCTCACCTGTAGACAGAGTGAAGGACCTTTCATAAGCAGATAACCTCACAATCACGTCACAGCACCTGACACCACCAAAAACACAACACACTTTCAACACTACATCATGCAGTTAGAACACTGGCACACCCAAAACAATGTCTGCATCACAGGAGAAATCTTTCAAGATCTTCTTAAGCCATGACGAACATGAATCCATCCAGCACCCTCTCATCACCCTGAATGGACACCCACTACTCAGCAAAATTTCAACCATACTCGACTACATTTCATTCATTTGACACTCCCCACACCATGACCAGCAACAAAAGGTCTATAAAGACTAAATGCCTTCACAACACTTAATAGTGCCTGATTTGGACAAAAAAAATTATCACCCCTGTGTAAGCAAGGTGCCAGGAAAGGATGAAGAAATGGCATAATACTCTCACATCCACTCTAGCTGTCAGGTGTAAAGTATCTTGAGCAACTAATTTGTCTGCATCAACGTAAACTATGCCTTACCTGACTGGTCATGCAAACTATCTCAAGCAATTCTGTATTACAAGGCAGTTTCTAATATTCATTGCTTACACAGCAAAACAAATGTATTTCCAATACAATTTCACCTCAATATGTTGTTTTCTGCAACAGCACAAGACCCCTCATGCTCAAAATGCAACTTCTGCCCTGAAGACAGCATTTACTCCTCAATTATCCAGTACTTACCTAACAAAGACACTCATATCACCTCATTTCTTGTCCTGTGGTCCTGCCCAGTGGATGTGGCCAGCATCCTGAGTGCTCCATGAACCCTAAAGAAGGGGATCCTAGGGCTTAAAGATACAGGTATCATGAGTTTGGTTGCAGTGAAAGTTACATGTACTTCCCTCTCTAAATGCAGAGATTTATCCAAATCAGAAGGGGACAACATTATACAAAGGCAACATTAGGTTTAATCACTGTCCAATAGTTGGATGGCTGGATATGGTGCAAGTATAGCATTACCATACTCTTTTTAGGAGTTTCAACTGACAGGATATTATTGCCCATGCAGTGATGAACTGTGGACCATCCTGATTTATGTCGTATGTAATGGCTACTAACCTTGTTTTACATCATTAGATAGTGCATTGTCCAGCACACAAAACCACTTACTCAACCTGCTGGTATGTCACCCTTGACCCCAAAAATGATGTACGTTAATCTGTCTTATATAATTTTGAATATTCAAATAAGCATTATTCAGGTGTTTCCATACTGACTGCAACACAAAAAATCAATGCCACATGCAGTAAAAAAATAATTGGTATTCAATGTGTGACACATCAAGAATCATGCTTAAACATTCAGGATATAACTATATATTGATAGAAAACCATTTGAAAAGGCTCTGTGAAGACTAATGTCATCAACCTATGAAACTGTCTTGTTTGATTTTGTTTATACCTTTTCAACACAATGACTTTTCTAAAACCACAGACCATACAAATTCATGTGCGGGTGACAGTAATCTTCACATATGTTTTCTGACAATTCTACTCATTTGCCTGCAGAGCACCTTAATGCTTCTCTTCTCAAATCCTTCTTGGAGATGAGAAACTCAACTAGTAATGTTAAGTCTGTAACTGGGGCACTTTCTTATTTTTCCATACTATAATGTTATTCAGCTGCTGTTTATCCCTAGCAAAAACCCTAGTTGCTCACAACATTCTTGATCTCAAACCACTCTCACCTGAAAACAATAGAGCTATGAACCTGTTAAAAATATCGTGGAAAATCTGCTTTTTTTTTATTTCTTGCTATTATATATCCTTCTTATGGCTTACCCTGTGTAAAATCTATGTTCATCAATGCATGAAATACTGCTACCACGTTTAAGGAGGTACATCCAATTTCTCCGTATACATTCTTGACAGTATTGCTCAAGGCCATGTGCTATATGAAGAATCCACCTCACTTCAAATTCTTATCATCCATGTTAGTTCTTTTGTATCCTCTTTTCATATTCTGTTACTAATTTTGCAGTCAGTGTTTTCACAAAATTCAACCCATTACATTTACTTCAAACCTAAACACATTACTCACTATCATACGTCATGTTACCAGTGCACTGTTAAAACCTTGGTTATAGGAAAGTCACTTCAAACTGAATAATCCCTGCAATTTCCATCTGTGGACCTTTTTTCCTGTTTATGTATTTCTTTCAACATCTAACCTGCAATAAACAAATACATCATCATATCTCCCAAAAACTGCTAGATAAGCTTTACTTGTACACAGGGCACATTATGACTTCATGAACATATTTCTTTTCAAAATGAAATGAAAACTTCAGGGATTATGCGAGGATGCTACAATGAATCAACTAACCGTATGATGTAAATCAATTGCTCATCTTTAACTCTGTTGCCTGAGCCATGGAGTGGACCTATTGCATACAGCCACCTCTCATACACATCCTCAACCTATACCCTATTGTTGAAGAGAAAATTTAATTTCACACCAACAGTGCTTAATGTTTTCTTTTCATCAAGCAAAATCAGTCTCCGTTCATGCCATATTCACACAATATACTTCCATTGCATCTGAACCAGATTATATTTCCCATATCTTTCTATGAAACATGTCAACATTCCCATCACCATGAGTTGGAACAAGTGCATACAGGTATAAACCTCGTGAAATTCAATTTGGCAGGATTGGGGTCCCAGATCCCACTTCACCAATATTTAGCCCTAATCATTGCGTCTATCGACCTTCAGCAAAATTACTAAACATTTTGACCAACCAATCTTGTTTTGTACAAGGCCATAACATCCAAAAAGACATTCATGCATCACTCTAACGATTTATTAAAGCATTCCTCACATTTTCATTCTTCGCTCTGTCCTAATTTCAACTATTATGTAAATGATTATTCATCATTATAATTTTTTCTTGCATATTTTGACCTATGGAAACCTGACATTCACATCCATACTTCAGAGCTGGGATAAGCACCCCTTCATGTTACCTTCCATTCTTTCCTTTCACCAGAGCTTTTAATGCACCTCCAATTATTCTCACTTGAGATACTCGACTGGTACTTTTAGTTTCACCTTTCCCACTGACATCCACGTGAAACTTCAGTTCCAAACCATTCAGACTTATATTAAAGAATTACTTTTATTCTCATTTTCTTTCAGCATCCTCATACAAAACACATTAAAATGATCTACTATTCCCTCCAACTCCTATGATGGCCTGCATCACCTCCATGTAACTGTGATAACTTTTATTTCATTTCACTATGGCCAAGCAGTAAGAAAACACCATTCCTAAAAACATTAAGCAATTGTGGTGACATTACACAACCTTGTTGCATCACCTCATTTGTTTTGAAAGACCACCATTTACTCTCATGTGCATTACACCCATTACATGATAGACCATGAAGGGATTTATAGCAAAACTTTTCCAGTTAAACAACCCATGAAGATTTGTTTCCTTATTCTGTTTGTAAACTTGGTCCAGGTAATTCTTTTCATTACTGAAAAGGCAGCTTTGTTGGTATTATATGTCTGGGGAACATTTGACCTAGCCCAGACCCCAGTGCTTTTGCATCTCATGCATCCCAATCTCACAAGCCCTATGTGTATGTGCATTACTCCTTATCTTGCACCTACACAATGATTCCCCACCTTGTTTACATTTTGGTAATTTTGTAGAGGAAACATGTAATTATGCCTTTTCATAGCTGCTTTACAATGTTTTACCACATTTAATGTTCCTATTAAATTCTTTCAGGTCAACTTTTGTTCAGATCACATACTTGTTAAATAATCTTCAATCATACTCTAATAGATAAAATACTAAAATTTGGGAGACATGGTTAGAGTGTTTCCACATGAAAGGTACAGTACCTCTTCTGGTCTTCAAACATTATTCATGAGCTGGATTACCTATCTATTTATATCTCTGATACCCATTCCCTCTAGGAACTCCCATCAAGGGGGTGGCCATGGTAAAAGAGTCTCCACTTATCCCTGTCCTTATATGCCTCCCTTCCATGCACCATTCTGCACATTCTTCCACCATTTCTCTTCCTCCAGTAATCTTCCACTCTATTTTCCCGTCACAGGTGGTCTTCCTCTCACACCAACCCATTTAATTGTACAATGATACAATCTCCTTACAAACTGCCAGTCTTGCATTCTTTCCAAACACCCAAACCACCTGCAAGTAATACATTTCATCTACTCTACAATTAATTTCCTTTGCATTTCCTGCTATACCAAATCTCTCATACATCCCCTCATTTCTTTCTTCATTCCATCTAGTCATTCCACATACTCCTCTCAAATAGTTCATTTCCATAGCCTGGATTCTTGACTTCTGTGTTTCACTCCAGGTCCATGCTTCTGCTTCAAAGGACAGGGCTGGAAGGACTATGCTGTCCCCTCTTTCCTTACTTCCATACTTACATTTCTATCTATCCATCTATCTGCTTCCTTTCAAACACCATTACTTTACTTTACTCACATTTACCTTCAGTTGCCTACACTTACATATCATACTTAAAACCTTCTGCAAATCCTCTTCACTCTCAGCAAACAGTATAGTATCATCCTCAAACAGGCATGTTAAGATACCATACCTCACCACCATACTCCATCTCTGCACCCCTTACCTGAGTTTTTCTTTCATGTTTCTTATCACTCCATCCATATATACGAAAAAAAGCCATAGTGCCATGACACAGCCCGCCTTACACTCACATGTGTGTGTACCATAACTTTTGCTTAACTCTCCATTCACTCTTACCCATGCATTTGCCCTTCTATAGAAGGCTTTCACACCGTCCAACAGTTGTTCCCTTACCCCATATATCCTTATGTCCCGTAAAGCATTCCACTCAACTTGGTCATACACTTTCTCCAGATGCATAAAAGCTGCATACAGCTTCTTACCTTTCACTAGATACATTTCCACAGTCCATCTTACTGCAAATATCTGATCCACACATCCCCCACCTTTCCTAAAACCCCTAACTCATTTATTCTGCGCTGATTCAGTCACTTCCATCATTCTATCAACACTTTTGCATATGCTTTTTGTAGTTGACTTAATCACCCATAATGCTACATACATCCTTAATACCTTTTCTTTTGAGTAAATGAACAATAATAACTTTCACCCAATCCTTAGGCACAACTTTCTGATTCCAGGCTAAGTTATATATCAAATGCAATAATTCTATTGCACTTCTCCATACTTCAACATTTCAGCCAAAATCTCATAATTTCCAGATGCCTTTCTTTCCTTTTACTTCCTCCTTTGGATTTAGCAACTCCATTTTCTTACTTCTCACACTTACATTTCCACCTCTTTCCTTATACGCCTCCCATTATAACTACTTATTTTCCCTAAACTTTCTTCCCAAATTACCTTTCTGTCATAAGTCACCTATAGCTGACATTACATCATAAAACTCAAAACAAATCTTTGCCCTATGCATACCTTAATCTGTCATATGAGTCTACATTTTCTTTAATGCTGTGCAACTCCCCCCTTATTTTTTCCTTTCACTTCTACTCTGTGGCACACAAGGAACTTGAACCTATGTTGATCTTCTTGTCTGTCTATGTGAGGGGCTAATCCAGTATTCCAGGACATAATCCAAAGGCAAACTGGAAGCAACTTATACACCAGTTAAAGTAGCACTAACTAAATGAAAATAAACTATGATACTATCTGGTGGCCAGCTTGCTATCTTCCATGGATGGGAAGATGATGTGCTTTTCCAAGGAAATGTGAAGGGAGTTTTGAATGTGCAAAATAGTTTGAAAAATCGATTTTTGCAATACTTGAGTGAACTGTAAAAACAGGAATTAACTTGGTTGGCAAAAAGACTGAACTCTGACAATCAGCTTATTTACTAATAATATGCATAAAGGTCTAAGTTATTAAAAGACTTTTATCAATATGGTCTTAAGGTTTTTCTAATTTGTTCCAAAGTTAATGCTGTGACATAAGACGTCGAAACATGATGCCACTTTATTTAAGGCAAAGAAAATCATTAGCCCATGTAATAAGGATACAACAAACAAGTTTATACTGTATATAAGTTATTTAATTAAGAGGAAATATCAGTTATAGACTATAATTTGAAAAACTGGAAAAGGCTTGTTCAAATAAAAACTAATAATGCAATGAAGAAAGTAAAAGAAAATAAATACCAGTCTTAGTGAAAATGATTCTTTGAGTAACACAATAGTGGGCACACTTGAAACTAAGGCAAGAAAATGACTAACAAGAACTGTGCATCTGAATTTTGAATACTACAGAGATATGCCACACTCAAGGACCATATTGTAGTAAAAAAATTATGTGTATATATATATCTATATATATATGCTCCTGCATTGCATTAGTTTGGAAAGTAAGGGAAAAGCTTTCACATAAGACCTTCTAGAATGTTAAGAGCTTTTTGGCCAGAACTTTGAAGACGAAGCCCGGATTCCTTTCTTTGCTGGCCGTTTTTTGTCGTGGTCACGAGAATCAGATACCAGAGCCTCATCACCTTCCTGAGCTTGTGTCTTAAGTGAAGCTTTGATGTTCAGGACCTGCAGGATGTAACCATGTAAGCAAAAGTAGGACTGGATCCCAGTGCTAGAACATACGTTTTATCACTGAGGGAAAAACTGCTATACTCAGGGAGAATCAATTTCTTACAAATCTATAAAACATAAATGCTAAAACAACAAAATAAGCCATCTTGTTTTCAGTTAGTGTTTAAAAATGTTCTATAGTTGATACTTTTTGTCTGTTCTCAACCTGGGGGAGTTCTGTGCACTGACTCATACATATCAAATGTTTACGGTATGCTCATATATAAGCAGTAATTAAGATTATCTTTCCATCAAAATTTTATTCCTAACACACATCCCAAAAGATATCAGAATATTGCCTTCATGTCCCATGAAATCATGATATGCCTATCTGCATAATTAGCATACCATATTAGAGGCAAATCTTAAATCTCAATGGCGAGATAATTGTGGGATCCTGTGACTAAGTTCTTAGACTGGAAGTATTCACCTGATCTTTCCTCTAAATCATCAAATTTCAATGAAGAATGCATGTGTAGCAACTTACTGGCTGGCATGAACTTGACCTTGATATTACAGGACAAGTTACTGTGACCTGGTGTCAACCACAACCATTTACGTTGAACTTGTGTTACCAGGACCAGTTACGGTGAACTGGTGTTAATAAGGACCAGTTGTGGTGAACTGGTGTTACCCCAACCTTAGTCACCATTTTCCTGTTTCCAAGTTAAAAGTATTCTGTATCACCAAAAGGTCTTCCATCCATAATCATTTCATAGTTATTAACAATGAAGTGTGGGCAACAGTCCCATATCATACTCTACTGTCTTCACATACCAAGACACGCTGGAGCCGAGTGTTCCAACTTATGGAAAGGCTATTCATATAAAATCATCGCTGTAAGTCACTTGTATCAGCAGTTTATCTTCTAGGTAAAAAAAAATACTGAGAACATCAACTGTGTAATTTCAGAGCCAACACAGATGCAAAAGAAATATTCACCACCTATCCATCCTGAAGTCATTTCATCAAGCAACATGCTCTAAATTTAGTTAGGCTTGATGACCTAAAGGAAGCCTGGCTTTATTCTTATTATGGTATTCTTTTAATGTCAAAGTAGGAAGATCTAATTCATATGGTGGCATTTTTGTCTGCATGGCAATGACTGTTGGTTTTTGGTTGTTACTGGTGGTAAGTTAAGTGCAATTTACTGTGTAGAGGTATTTTCTCCATACATTATACTGTTCAGTTAAACATGAATAACTCATAAACTCTGCATAAGTTCTGGTAGTCCAAATACACAACCCTCGGAGCCTACAAAGAATAAGCTCTAAAACTCTTAGTATCAGCTAGTTCCACAGTCATTTCAATGGGACATACGTATTGTACTGTACATGTTAAGCAAGAAGGCCTCACAGTAAGCATGTACAGCATCATAGGTGAACGGATTGTAACCGAGTTTCTCATGAATGGGGATGACCATTGTTAAATGGTTAGCCAGGATGTTCAAAATGTTGGGTTGTCTAAGGACTGGCCAGTGCAGGTATAGTACAGTGGCCTTGTATAAAGGAAAGGAGGACAACAATGAATAATTAAGTTACAAAGGCATAAGCACTGAGTATACCTGGTAATGAGCATGGGTGAATAAAGGCTGAGTGGGTTATATCTTTCACTGAACAAGTGAGCTGGGAGGAACTGTAATGCTTGAGGTAAAGAATGTGTGGACCGAGGGTTTGTTTTGAAAATACGGGAAACACCTGGAGAGAGAGAGATTTGTATGTGGCATTTATGTTTCTTGAGAAAGCATATAACAGTGCTAACAGAAAAGCCATATGGCATATGGATAGTGGAACAGATATAAGAAATAAATACAAAATTCTAAATGCAGTAAAGAGCTTTTACCAGGAAAGTAGAGCATAGGTGCAAATGGGATGGGAGAAGGGTGTATGGTTCCCAGTAAGTGGATCTGCATCAAGGATTTGGGATGTCACCATGAAAATTTGATCTTAGTATGCATGGGGTGGTAAGGAAGGTAAATGTGAGAGTTTTTGAGCAAGAAGTGGGTCTGCAGTATTATTGAAGTGAGAAATATATGTTACTGTTTGCAGACAAAGATTTAGAGGCAAATTCCTGAGGCTAGGAATCCAGCTTCTTTATCAACCTTCTATGAGGTATAATGCCAAATGCTTTCTGGCAATCCAGACTTAAATAATTCACCCATTATATTTTAGAAGAACATGTAAAAAGGAAAACTGAAAGTTAATGTGAACAGAAGTAAAGCAATGAGGTGCAGTAGGAATGTGAGACAAGACTATCTTGGTGTCAGTTTAAACAAGGAAAACCAGGAGGAAGTGAGATATTTTAGCTGTATGATAGTGGATATGTCAAGGGTTGAGACCATGGGGGGTTGGGTCAAATAAATCACTTAAAGTGCATAAGATGGGATACTAGTCCAAGCTGCATGAAAGAATATGTGAAAGGAAAGGTAAGGGTCTGAGGGAAAATATGGACATACTTAAAAGTTCAGTGGTATGAGAAATGTTGTAATGATGCAATACTTGGGTCTTGAATAAGGTCTTGAATGCTAAGGATAGGAGGAGGATGAATGTGTTGGAACTGAATGGCCTATGGATGATATGTCTTTTGGGTTGGGTTGGTCTTGCCAAAAATGTTCCCAACATAGATTTTTGTGGGTTGGGTTGATCTTGCCAGAAATATTCCTAACACAGATAAGTGTTGTAATGAGCAACACCTGACTAAATAAGCAGACCAGGAGGTGTTGAAATGATACTGACAAAGAGGATATGTGTCTGAAACAAAGGTGTCATGGGGGTGGGGAAGACCTCAGAGAAGGGAAGGATTAAGAAGAGGATGCTTTGGAGTCCTGAACGTCCATGAAGGCAAGAGGAGTGCACAAGATACAAAACTGGAGATATGTGGTATGTGGGGGTAGAGGGGGCAACATGCTGTTGAAGGGCTGAATCAGCATATAAAGTGGTCAAGGTAAACTGTGGAGTTGTCTGTGAAACCAGGTTGTGGATGTTAGACATGACAGCTAGAGATAATATGTGTGCAGATGAAACTTGTTCACAAAGGTAGGAAAGGTTATTAAGCAGTGGGGAAAAAAAAAAGCCACCCAATGAACAGATGTTTTTGTTAACTTTGATAATTTAGCCCAATCCAGAAGAGGAACCATTAAGGTAAATCCTGATGCAATGCAATGCTGAAAAAATAAAGAAATATCTTCCCTATCAATAATACCATTTTCAGAACATACCCAATCAACTATCTTACAAAATATCTAAAACTTAAAAAAGCTACTAGCATACATATAAATGCATTCCAAGAAATCCTACACGTCCAGACACGCAAATATACATACCTACACAGCTTTCCATGGTTTACCCCAGACGCTTCACATGCCTTGCTTCAATCCACTGACAGCACGTCAACCCCTGTATACCACATGACTCCAATTCACTCTATTTCTTGCCCTCCTTTCACCCTCCTGCATGTTCAGGCCCCAATCACACAAAATCTTTTTCACTCCATCTTTCCACCTCCAATTTGGTCTCCCTCTTCTCCTCGTTCCCTCCACCTCCGACACATATATCCTCTTGGTCAATCTCTCCTCACTCATTCTCTCCATGTGCCCAAACCATTTCAAAACACCCTCTTCTGCTCTCTCGACCACGCTCTTTTTATTTCCACACATCTCTCTTACCCTTACGTTACTTACTCGATCAAACCACCTCACACCACACATTGTCCTCAAACATCTCATTTCCAGCACATCCATCCTCCTGCGCACATCTCTATCCATAGCCCACGCCTCGCAACCATACAGCATTGTTGGAACCACTATTCCCTCAAACATACCCATTTTTGCTTTCCGAGATAATGTTCTCGACTTCCACACATTTTTCAAGGCTCCCAAAATTTTCGCCCCCTCCCCCACCCTATGATCCACTTCCGCTTCCATGGTTCCATCCGCTGACAGATCCACTCCCAGATATCTAAAACACTTCACTTCCTCCAGTTTTTCTCCATTCAAACTCACCTCCCAATTGACTTGACCCTCACCCCTACTGTACCTAATAACCTTGCTCTTATTCACATTTACTCTCAACTTTCTTCTTCCACACACTTTACCAAACTCAGTCACCAGCTTCTGCAGTTTCTCACATGAATCAGCCACCAGCGCTGTATCATCAGCGAACAACAATTGACTCACTTCCCAAGCTCTCTCATCCCCAACAGACTTCATACTTGCCCCTCTTTCCAGGACTCTTGCATTTACCTCCTTTACAACCCCAAGAAATCCTACTGAATATAAAACTTGAGCAAACCTTGGGTACTTAGCTATCATTATTTCAAAAAGAACACATGGAGCATCCATAATACCTAAATCATCTCTAACATGACCTATATACCTTTAGTGAGTTTAACATCAAAACATTTGTGTATTCAAGCATAACCAAAAATATCTTTCCACCAATAGTATTTTTTTCAGTTTAATAATCTTAAAACTATATGTTTTTTACTGCAATCATTCAAAACTACAATTTCATCCTTACACACTATCAATCAATAATTTTTTTTCCACGTCTCTATTTATCTGTCCATATCTCTGATACCTGTTCCCTTCTGACTATCCACCTACAGCATGATCTACCTCTACATCTCAAATCTTCAACTACATTAACCCATCATCCACTATATACATTTCTGCCTACTTTCAATAACAACAATCTAACAGCTCACTGACACATCATCTTTTCTACATAATCTTTTCACTCTACTCTTTAACTTCTTAACATGTAATTATTTTCACTAGTCTTACATCTTACCCATCTAGGCTTTGGACACCTTGCATATCAGACATCTCCTACTATACAACAAGGCTCTCAAGGCACTTTCATTCTCCTTCCATGAAATAATCATCACTATTACTCTACCTTCTCATTACCATAGTTGCTGAAAAACATCATTTCCCTACAATGAAGCAGGTTATTACATTTACTTAACGGTATTAGGTATCTCACCTAATTACTAGCCTGCTGAAGTGAAACTGAGAACTAACATCTACGACATATATTCCCACAATAGGTGGATGCGTGTATGCACTTGGTCCAACCCACGTAAATGGGAATGGAGTTAATGATAACATAACGTCTGGGGTAAACCACTGAAAGGTCTATGGGGTCTGGATGTGGATAGGGAGCTGTGGTTTTGGTGCATTACACATGACAGCTACTGAGTGAGTGTGAACGAATAAGGCCTTTTTGTCTGTTTTCCTGGCGCTACCTCACTGAAGCAGGGGGTAGCAATGCTATTTCCTGTGGGGGTGGGGTAGCGCCAGGAATGGATGAAGGCAAGCAAGTATGAATATATACATGCGTTTACATGTATGTCTGTGTATATATGTTGATATGTACGGGCATTTATGCATATATATGTGTATAGGGCCATTCTTTGTCTGTTTCCTGGCGCTACCTCGCTGACGTGTAAAATGGTGATCAAATATAATAAACAAATAAATATATAACACGAAGGACATTATCTCATGAACATGAGAAATCTGATTTTACATGTATTGACTCTACTCTTATAGTCTTAGAAAAAAAAAAATCTAATCTCACATACTGCCTTATTAACAAAGATATATAAATACAGTGGAATTCAATAACCCCAGCATACACCCATGCAAATTAAAACTCCTCTCCAATTACACTCACTACTCTTAAGCATACATTAATTCCATAACAGAAATCTTTAGAAGCATTCATTTCTTCAATATAAAATACAGCATACACTGATATGACTTTCCTGAATGCACATCTATTTACTTAATCATATTAAAGGAACATAATTTTTTTCATATTCAAAACTTTCTCCTAAACTTATGTGATGGTTAATACTACATCGATCATGCGAAGAACAAATACTGAAAAAGAGATCTTTCTTTTTCCTTTACACATATTCACTATTTCCTACTGAAGCATGGCTACATCAAGAGAATACGTGAGCCTTATAGGAAAATATATTTGCTTGGCAAGTCCTGCTGTTTCTTCTTTTGGAAAGTAATTCAAATGGGAAGACTTTCCATTGCCCTACTCCTGTCCCTCTTAGTTGCTAGTTGCCTTCTAAGACATGCGGTGATATGAGGATAGTATTCTTTCTCCCCTATCCCAAGGGATTCAAAAACATGTAAAGGTATATTTCAATATTTTATCTCATGAGAAAAATAAAGTTAATATTCAAAACTAAAGATAATATACTTATAGTTATTACTGATGAAATACTTTTTTCCTGAATGTTCCTTACCTCTGTTTCTAATGAATTACGGTGCTTTAGATGTTTTTCCTTATCTGAGTTAGCTCGAGTGATGAGCTGATCAATGTTGGACAGCATTGTATCACATGTGTCACACCAAGACTGGAAAGTTGAAAAAACATCATGCATGTTTCAGTGTGATCAATATGAGGTAAAATTCATCCATCATGAAAATATGAAGTACAATATAAGTCTATAACTCACCGATGACTCTTGAGTAACTAAGCATTTAGAAAAATAGCAATGGAAGGAGAGAACATTATCTCAGAGAGCAAAAATAGGTATGTTTGAAGGAATGGTAGTTCCAACAGCATTATGTGGTTGCAAGGCATGGGATATAGATAGGGTTGTACAGACAAGGGTGGATGTGTTGGAAATGAAATGTTTGAGGATAAAATGTAGTGTGAGGGGGTTTGATCGAGTAAGTAATGTAAGGGTAAGAGAGATGTGTGTTAATAAAAAGAGTATGGCTGAGAGAGCAGATGAGGGTGCGCTGAAATGGTTTGGACATATGGAGAGAATGAGTGAGGAAAGACTGACAAAGAGGATATATGTGTCAGAGGTGGAGGGAGCAAGGAGAAGTGGGAGACCAAACTGGAGGTGGAAGGATGGAGTGAAAAAGATTTTGAGCAATAGGGGCCTAAACATACAAGAAGGTAAGATGCATGCAAGAAATAAAGTGAATTGGAACAATGTGGTATACCAGGTCAATTTGCTGTCAATGGACTAAACCAGGAAATGTGAAACTTATGGGGTAAACTATGGAAAGGTCTGTGGGGCCTGGATGTTGACAGGGAGCTGTCGTTTGGTGCACTACACATGAGAATGAGTATGAGAGGATGTTGCCTTTCTTTGTCTGTTTCCTGGAGCTACCTTGCTGATGCAGGGGGTGGTGACTGGGTGAGGGGGAAGAGAAGAGAATGTTTATGCTATCTTTGTGCTGTTTCCTGTGGGGCAGGATGGCATCGGGAATGGATAAAGGCGAGCAAGTATGAGCATGTTCATGTGCATATATGCATATGCATGTGTATGTATGTACACTCACAGTGATGTGACAGCCCAAGCCAAAGTTACTCAATGCACATGTTAGAATTCTTTCATATACTTTTCATACTTACTCAAAAAAATAGAAAAAAAAAAGAGCAATGTCCACATCCCAAGCATTCCAGCTTTTTGCTACTTTACCTGTACGTGGATGAAGAAGGTGGTGGTAAGAATGAGTATATAAGGAGAAAGAATGACTAATGCATGGAACTTTTAAATAAGCCATGTGCTGTACAGCAAGCAGCAGCATACTGGATAAATAAAGACAAGTTTTAATACTTCAGATGAATACAATGTGGAGATGAACACAGTCAATCACCTGGTTTGAAGCAAAGGAATAGAGAGATCATCCATTCAAATTTACATAACAATTATGGCTAACCTGTAAAGTTGCTACAATGTTTGGCAAATCTTCTGACTTGATGTCACGACCAATTGCATGATCCAACTCTAGTATACCATTTTTTTGATCAAGTTTCCCATGTATGATATCTGAAAAAGAAAATATTATACATTAGGAAAAAGTTGTTGCACAAGCAAATGATACTTGTACAAGTAACTATCACTCATTACATAAGTGGTACATTTGTGTACGCTAATTTTCCATATTCAGTTCTTAAGTATGCAGTAATGAAAACTCATCAGAAAATACTGCATGAAGTGAAGGTGACTGGAAGGGGAGCACTAGGTCTGTCTTTGTCACCAATGAATTATCAGATCCCACAACTGCTTTAAATGGATAGGCTTGTCTTCATCACTAATAAATTATCAGATCCCACAACTGTTTTAAATGAAGGTGAAGCACAGGAGAAATTTTCCTAAGCCTTATGAAAAAGCTAACCAATTTAACCTGTGTGATATGCCACTTTCTCAAAAGAGCTTTTTGTAGTTCAGCGACACACATATGAACCCTCTAAAGAAAACAAGGGCATGTTCCTGGTTGGGTTCCATAACATAAATGAAGGCTATACAACAGTTTAAGCAGTTGAACACTTTTGCTAATACTTCATTCATCAGGTCCTAAGAATGTAAATCAAGTAAAACAGCCACACATTGTTCTTTGATTTCTTCAAAGTTAATATTGTTGACAAGAATCAAAACAGTCTGCTGGATCTGGGCACTGAAAAGATACACACAAACTGTGGCAAAAACAAGGACTGGTCAACCTATGTCTTTGTTTGCAAGATGACCACGAATGAATAGGAAATGAACTGAAAATTATTTTGTCTTGTCATTATAAAATGAATAATGACTGATATATACTCTAAGTTAACTCTATACATTTTTTCCACAACTGTCGCCATTTCTTGCTTAAGTGAGTTAGCATCAGGAATTTAGGAACAATGGCCTCACTACCTCAAATCTTTTCTTTAAATATCATGTAGCGCTAATTTTACTTTAAGGTTATGCTTTCTTGTCATAAATTCTCCTCTGATGTCCACATTACATGAATACTCTACTTCAAATCCTAAAACTCTACAATTTTGCAGTGATCTCAACCAAACCTCAACAAATGCAAACTATTACCTTTACCTGTATACATAGCCTCGATAATCAAATCTTCTAACTCTCTTGTAGAGGTGAGGCCAAGCTGGTTACCAAGTGTTACAAGTGGGATGCTTTTTTGTCCCGTTGCCATGGAAACAATAGTGAGGTGCCTTAATTTGGTCAACATAGTTGGAGTGAGTGCTGGAAACTTGGATGATTCTCTCACATAATCTCCATAAACACCATACGCAAAAAGATGTAGAAGCTCAAAATAAGGTGCATGTTGAGGGTTATTTTTAAGCTGTGGAAAATGAAAGAATACCATATCAGTGATATATGAATATAAAATAAATTGATATATCTCTGCATTAATGAATGAGGGAGTCTTACTTTCTACAAATATAAAACTCCTCAAAAGAAAAATAATTTCAGCAAATGAAAGATGAAATTCAAATTGTATGTGGATTACTCATTACTGCAACATCTGGGACCACACAAAAAAAGAGGAATGTAATCAAATATGGAGGAAAATTTTAAAATAACACTGTTAGAACATATGTATGGAAAGAATTAATGAAAGAGACACAACCCAGCTCTTATATCTGAGTCTATATGTAACTGGGTATCCTCTGTAGCTGCAGAACAGCATGGAACCTCCCTAACCGAAAGTTTCATTCAAGTGAAGGGTTTACCCTACTAACATTAAAATGGAAAGATTAAAGAGGCATTTATCACATTCACATCTAGTCTTCAGATCCTCCTTAGAGATATTATGGCTGAGCTGCCGTTATGGTAAAACATGTATGCTGCAGGAGTATATTTTGTTGGGGTGAAAGGGAGTTCAAAAATTATTGGCAAGGGATCTGCTGTAATGGATGAACATTAAAAAGGTAAAGTAACCAAAATGTTTAGAAAAGATAACTGTACGAAAAAAATTTCAAACTATATAAATATCCATTTACATTAAAGACACAGAAATGCAATAAAATACAAGTAAACAATAAAAGCTCTCTTACATTTGTAATATTCGGCATATCAAGGAGTTCACCAAATACATAGACTTCTGGTGCCTCCAACACTTGCTTGACGAGCTGCACAGCAGCTGCTCCTTTCGCTTGTTTAGCCAGTAAGATATACTGTTCCATTGGATTAGTCTGAGATGGCTTTTCCCCCATTGTTTTAGACTGTGAGCTATGGAGAGAAAAATCAAATAATGTTATATATGAACAAGTCAGACACAGTATCATCTACTGGTAATCTACCGATTATATCAAATGTTAGCAATGCCACACTAAAACTAAAATGGCAATATATTCTAAGAAGCTTTGTTCATATACACTTCAAAGCTGTACCGCAGCCATTACATATGAAAAAGCAGATTAATAATGCGACTAACTGCTTTGCTCTATATAACTCATAGTATCTAATAACTTTCTGAAAGTCATATCAATCATCATGAGTTCTGTGATTCCAACATCAGTATTAAAACTGATATCAATGTCCTATGATCAGTATCTGTTAACCTATCAGATGATACTGCTTTCTCAAATGGGAACAGGAATAACAGAAATATTCAACTACAATGGGATCCTTTAATACGTAAGGCTAAATTGTTAATAAGGATTTGTTGGATTACATATCTTTTCTGATCACAGAGACAGTTCAGTCTTATTCACAAATGCAACACAGTAAAAATAATGGCCATGTTTTGTTTATCAGCATGAAATTCACGTAGAGAGTTATGAAAAAAAAATGCAACGATAGAGTAATAGTTTCCAACATACCTAATGAACTTCACAATAAGAGTAATGAATGAACTATATAATACATGAACATGAGACTTTTTTAATGCATTCTTATCAGCTCACCAAAAGAACTATAGTGGTATGACAGGATGACGTTTGTGGATTGAATGACAAGCTTCCATCTTGACGAGATAAACTGATCCAGTATCAATGATCAAAAATATAAATTGGAATGGTTTTAATCCTTTAACTGCAGCAGGCTTGTGGCCCAGCATCCACATCCTGTGCAGTTATTGCACTACACCTGCAAGAGGTTATACCACAAGTAAAATACCACCTTTAGCAAGGCTGTATCAATGAGAGCATGAACTCATCAAAGAACTTCTCACAACAAAGGAGTCCAACATTTTCTGTTACAGGAAGAAGTGCAGCCTTGGAGCTGCTGGAGCTTTCTGCAAAGGGATGATGGATGAAAACACTGCTATGGGTTGGAACTGTTTAATGCTCAACTTTATGACCCACTGGGTCTTGTTCTGAGAGCTGACTACAACTGACTTGTGCTTGACCTTATGTACACCACATGTAGATCATCTTTCTAGCTGTTACCAAACTCTTCCTCCAGGTTGGCTGCTTTCCAATCTTGGCTCCTCCTCCTTTGCTACCGTAACCACCAATCCACTAGCTACCTTTGCCAAACACACAAGCTGCTGTAACCACCAATCCGCTAGCTACCTTTGCCAAACACATAACTCCTTCTCTATGGTTAGTAGCCTTACTTATGTTTATGTATACTACCTCTATGGTTCTCCTCATCTTCATGTAACACAAAGGATGGGATAAGATAAGAATTATTAAAGCTATGTACATAAACATAAGAAAGGCTACTAACCATAGAGAACAATTTGTGCGTTTAGCTAAGATAAATAGCAGACTGGTGGTTACAGCAGCAAAGTGGCCAACCAGGAGGAAGAATTTGGAGACATCCAGGAAGATGATCTTCCTGTGGTGTATAAAAGGCCAAGGGCAGTTCAACCATAGTCACCTCTCTTAAGAAGACCCTGTGGGTCACAATGTGAAAGCATTAAACAGTTCATGCCCTTTTATGTGTTTTCATCCTCCACCTACACTCACACAAACACACATGTACTAGTTTGCTGTATCCCACAATAGCGAGGTAGCACCAGGAAAAGCTGAGATTCTCATGCCATGTCGTAATTTTTGAACTAATTTCCTTGTTCTGGCAAAATATCTTGGTTGAATGCGAATCCTGTAAACCTAATGCCATGTCTAGAGCTTAAAATTCGACCCAAGAGTTCTCTGGGTCACACAGATAACCACTACAATGCAAAGTGTGTAAGTGTATGTGTGTGCAATTACCTATCTGAACCGTATGGAGAAGGAGATTAACAACCATTGGGCTGTGTGTGTGTGCATTCTTTCCTTACCACTGACTACAGCCAGAAGTAAAGTTTGCTATGGAATTAAGGAAACAATATTGTCTAAACTAAACAAAATCTACACATACTTGTCTTCTGCCGTCATGTTGGCTGCACTCATGGTGATGGGTGATGTGATGATACTGGCCTAATGAGAAATAAATCAATAACAGAACAAAATTAGATTATTATGTTATATATAATATAAAAGGAAATTCTGCATTCTTGTTAATAATAACTATGGTTAAACAAAACAAGAAACTAAGTAATAGGTTGCCATATATAATTGAAGCCCTTACCATTCTCTTGTGACTATTATAACCACAAGATAGCACTGGAAAAGTTGAGAAAAATATTCAATACTTTGTAGCACTGTATTAGAATCATCAAAACTCTTTTTGTTACTACAATACTGGTCCTTCCAAGCACCATCTAAACATTTCAGGAATTTCTACATAAATCAAGAGAGTGCAAAGATTCTGTATCCAATCTTGACTGTTATTTTGATAATGACATACTCCTTTCAATAGAATTCTTTATATCCTCTTTCCATGTTTTTTCTACTTGTATAAAACTACGATGTCACAAAGCTCATCTTTTCCAAATCACGCTATGGACTGCTAGAATGTACTAATGTTATGATAATGACAATGAGTTTACATCTTGAAATAATGTACATAACTATATAACCCTTATAAACATAATAATAATATTAATAATAATAATAAGAATAATGTTTAATCAATTATACCTGAGATGTGAATGTAGGCAATTTTCAAATGAATAATCTAAAAAATCAAAGATAATCCATAAAGCTTATCAAATAATAAGAAAAGTATTTGAGCCATTAATCATTTATAACCTGGAAGAGGTCAGCAATAAGATGTTGAGATACACTTTTCTTGAAGGTGGCAATGTTGACATCAGTCACCTGCTCCCTCTATAAGATTGTACGGAGCCCTAAAAGAAAACTGTAAAATTTATGGGCATCTACTAAAAGCATATCACTGATATTATTTCATATTATGGTCATAATTTTTTCTTTAGTTTCCATGCCTTCCAAAGGGTACTCAAAAAATAGCTGGCCTGAAATCCACATCTGTTAAATTCAAATGTGGTATCATCTAAGGTGTCCAGTTCCAGGACTACTGACCTAATGTCTGAGAAGACTATTCCTTGCCTTTGGATAAGTCAACAAAAATCATGACATGTATAATTTTTTTTTTTTGTAAGAATGATTAATTTCCAAGCTGCATCATTTTCTATTTCAAAGAGCAAGAACAGACATTTTCAAATAGATATTACACATTTTCAACATTTGAATGCCACTCATATGAAGCATGGTGGCATGGATGAGTAAAATGCAACAAATAAATACTTACTGAAGTCTAAGGGGGTCTTCGCTAGGTATTCATTCAAGGCATCCAGGCCCTTGACTTCTCATGAAGTCACGGCACTCTTACATGATGCTCAAAACGTTTTGAATCTGGTTCCATGACAGATTTAGTTACTGAAGCTTACATCAGGCCATGAGATATAAAAATACGATAAATTTTAAACACAGTAACGAAGAAGCAACCAAGACCCCTTTACAAGGCAATCTTTCCTTTCCTTTTCTAAAGATGTCATTCTTAAGTTTATAAAGATTCTCAAACGGAAATACCCACTCCAATTATTTTCAACTAAAACACAAAATTAGGTCATGCTTATATTCTTGACTAGTCATGGACAAATACTTATTTTGGTTATTTGTCCAGCAATTATGCTGATTAGTTGGACCACACGTTCAAATTACAAAGTTGATTATTTACCACTACATAAAAACACTAAGGAATGCATTGATTCTGAAATCAAGAGTATACATCTTATCATTTCAAAAGATTCTACTCATGCAGACATTTTCAGCATACAATAGATATGCAACAAACAGCAATCTTTACTCTTAGTAGTGGCAGTAAACAGCAAACATGCATAATTGGTCAATAACATTCAATTTCAGGATAAATCTAGATTACTTGTGTAAGTCTAGCAAATTTTCATTATCTTTTTTATCTTTATAAGTGTTACACCTACATAACCTAGGAAACTATCTTTAACTTTCCTTAGCAGCCCAGATCTACCATAATTTTCAATGTCAGAGTTGAAATATGTGTAATTTATTTCTGGCCACTGGGGACCAAAAAGAATAACTGAAGAGTGACAAACCCTATTAAAGTACAAGTAGCTGTGCTGTGAAAGCAACATCACAAGCACTTTATAAACTGGGGGTTTGGCATCTTCAAAAATCTTAAAACTATCCCCAACATGCATTAAGGTGCACTAACCATAGTCATGTTCGTCTGTGCAAGAAAAAATTTGATCTCGTATGTCATCGAATTTGACCAATAAGCAAGAGAAGCAGACAAATGTCCACATACTTTGTTGTCTGTGACCTGACACAACCAATGCACATGAAAGAATAATAAAGAAAAGCATAAAATGTAACATAAACCTCTAACTAAATTCCCAACACAGAATCACACGAAATATTATTTTACAAGTTTATCTGCTGGTTACATTTAACTCGCAGTAGAAGAATTATTTCCAGTATGGTAAAGGGTACTTTATACATCAATACTGATAAAAATGACAACAAATGATTGGTTTCACTTACTAGGACAGTTGTAGATAAGCAGGTTTTAGTTTAAAGCTAATTTTCTAATCCAACTGTATGTCAATAAATGAATGTACATACCTCTACAAAATGTGGGAAAAGTCCAAATCTAGCTCCACATTGCTATTACCTTTGAGTGCTGAATGATTTTGTTTTGCAACAGTAGCTTAGTGTTTGGAGTACGACATAAGTGTGGCAGAGAATGACTTGCAATATTGTTTTACTCTACAATATACTAATATAAGTGAGTGATAGTGGCAAGGGCTATGAAGGCGAAGGAAAATATGAGGATATTTAATGAAAGAGTACATAAAACACTTGTTAACTTGTTAACAGTCAACAGAACCTATGAAAACTCACCTAGACTTCCCTAGCAATGAAAAGTTATTTGAATTTTCAATATCATTGAAATATACCAGACAAATTCATGCTGGAACTTTGTGCCAACTGACCACAAATGTAAAAAACCGTAAACATAATATGCAGCAGTTTGCAACACTTCCCAACCTCCCCAGAAGAAGCTATTTGTATGTGGTCCACATCAGCAGACCACAATTGTCGGTATATTTCTAAAACAAATCTTTCCTGCTTGGGAAGGTTTTGAGAGGTTTCAAAAATTTTTATTTTGTAATTTTACATTACGTAAACAATATGCAGCAGTTTGCAACACTTCCCAACCTCCCCAGAAGAAGCTATTTGTATGTGGTCCACATCAGCAGACCACAATTGTCGGTATATTTCTAAAACAAATCTTTCCTGCTTGGGAAGGTTTTGAGAGGTTTCAAAAATTTTTATTTTGTAATTTTACATTACATTATTATCCCTGGGGATAGGGGAGAAAGAATACTTCCCACGTATTCCCTGCGTGTCGTAGAAGGCGACTAAAAGGGAAGGGAGCGGGGGGCTGGAAATCCTCCCCTCTCATTTTTTTTATTTTAATTTTCCAAAAGAAGGAACAGAGAAGGGGGCCAGGTGAGGGTATTCCCTCAAAGGCCCAGTCCTCTGTTCTTAACGCTACCTCGCTATTGCGGGAAATGGCGAATAGTATGAAAAAAAAAAAAAACATTACATTACATCAAATTTTCCATTAACCATCCCTACATATTCCATGATCTTCATTAACGTTATTCAGTAACCTTACTTAATATTACAGAATAAATAATAATACTGCAAATCATGTTCTGCCAATTTCATTCTGTTCTCTAAACACTCCACTACCACTGCAAAACTGTCACTAAAAGTCCAGGGGCAACAGTAATGTGAATACAACTGGTTAGGTGTCCCTCCTATGCCAATTCAACTTAACGGACATCAAAACTTACCTATGTGTTGCTTTGAAAGACCAAATCCAATTGGATATTCTAATACTTTAAATAAAACTTATTGTTGTTTTTGACAAAACAATACGAGCTTGTGTCAGATTCTTTTCAAAATGTACCAAAATATATTCATGGATATGTGAACTTCTCTCATTTTCTCTTTTCTCTTTCATACTCGTTTGCTGTTTCCTGCATCTGTAAGGTAGTGTCAGGAAGAGACAAGGAAAAGGCCTCATTCACTCACATCTTAGGTATTTGAAAAACTCCAACTTGGACATCCTTAGCACTGTTTACATCTCAAACGTTATGAAGCATGGTGTCATCCTCTACATACCCAAAGATACGTCTTCTTTGGAAAGAGGGAAACTAGCTCATAATGGAACACACAATGACTCTTAAACATTCCAAAATAAATGTTAAGTTGCTTTTAAATATCTGTTATACTTTAAATTTATGTATTACCATCTAACCTCACATTTCCCCCTCTCCTTCACAATGCTCCTTGCTACTGAGTTATCATCTAATGATGATAATAGTGCTCATGTAACCTTAATTCCTTATGCTTACACTGACTGAAAACTCCGCAAGAGCAGACCATGGATCCCTAAGCTAGAACATGCATATCCTCAAACTAAACTACTGCCAACTGTACTTTTACCATGCACATTAATGACGAAACATTACATACCCTAAACACTTCAAATCATCTTCTTACCTTTACGGAAAAAAAAATGCAATTGCAGTTTGTTTTTATGACACCTGTAGACATGCAGATTTTAGTTTCAGGTCTGTCTTTCAATCCTGTAGAGTCAATCAATCAACATGCATCTTTAAAATTACAATTTACCTCAATTTCCTCCAGTTTTGCACAAGATTGAAGTTTCAGTTCTGTCTTTCAATGCTACAGTGAGTCAATCAACATGCATCCTTAACATACTGACTTACCTCGATTTCCTCCACTTTTGCACCAGGTTCACCTGAGCATAAAGATGCACTAACGTACTTTTAATTCAATATAGTAAAGCCTTTGGTTTGGCAGTGTAGGTGCTTATGAAGATGACAAAATTACCCTATTTGAAGCATATACCGTGAAGTATCCTAACCCACCTAGGGTACAATTACACAAAGGTGCTCGGGCGAAGTGCCTAGAGCTCTTCATCCATAATCGAAGTCTGATATTATGGCATCCAAGATAAATCCGTAACACAATGTTTCTTACAATTTTTCTAAAGATCTTTACATATTTTTTTCTGAAAACCTGAAAATACTATTTCGGAGGTCCTTCGGCAATATTTAGAATAACAGAGAAAAAGAGTTGGCATGAAAAGACATTTTGAGTCAAATACGCAAAATGCGACATCATTTTGAATCCTCAGATTCTATATACGGAATACACCAAATTTGCTCTCACCAGACTGCTTCCTCTCTCTTATGATTAACTCAGTTAAATGATGTATTGGTTGTAGACCTTAGGAAGTATCCATTGAACTGATGTAAATAAACTCGTCTTCCATCTAGCGGGCGGAGTGTCACATTCCCAAGTCTTTCAAAGGATCACAAAACTAACCACACAATAGCGTGATTATCTTTTTAATAATAACACAGTAAAAGTACATTTACATATTTGAAAACTAAAGAATTTTATTTTTCCACAAAATTATGATAATCGACAATAACTTCCATATACTTCACACCACTTCCCCAATATTTTTTTCTCGAGTTCCAGTGCTGGTGGATGGGTAGTTTTGGCACGTCTTGAATATCTTGTATAGACATGTAAGTTACACCTCCCGTCAATGATTGCTTCAGATATCCCTCAACGATGGATTCAACTTTCGTTTATTTTATTTTGTCCATCCTTAAGTGATGTTTCTCGAGTGTTAAAATGAAGACTTTCCAGGCCACCATCATGTGCTTTTCCATCAATAATCTAGACTCACAAACACTGTCATAAACCGGAAAGGACTAATACAATTCCTTGATATAAGGAAAAACTAAGTGATTAAAATTTCTACCATATCATCGTTTTATTTTAGCAGACAAGAGAGTTTCAGCCTTGTAGTTCGAGGGAAGGAGGAATGTACTATAAAGCAATCACTACACCATTCTTTTTAAGACTCCGCATCTCATCTCCCTCCAGACACAGCGCATCAGCCTCCCTGTCATCTAATACATTCAGCAGTCCTTCAACGTACTCCATCTTTTCACATCTTTCTTGTTAACACCTCATGCACTCCCCTCATTATCGGTTATATTTGGTATCTTGCTTTCCTCACATCATTCACCTTCCTCGACATTTCCTTTGTTCATTGATACTCTCTCCCCGTACCTCATTCGTCGCCCTTTTCAATTCTTGATTTTTTTTCTACGACTTCCTTACCGCATTTCCGTGTACTCGTATCTGTACTCCATCCCTATAGAAGCCAGCCATGAAACTCACTTCCTTGTTTCTCTAGCCGTTCAATTTCCTTATTCCGCCACTCATTGCCAATGCTCATATGCTTACGTCTTCCACCGCATGTTAAGCAATTCAACCGCAATGTTGCACATCCAAGCACTGCTTCCCTGAATATGTCCACAGTCCACTCTTCTCGTACTTCCTTAGACTCATTAATAATCATCCTATGCCATCAACTGTTAGAATCTCTCCTGATACCTTTAAACACATGCTACTTTTACAAGTTTGCTCATTCCCACCCTTTTTTCACACATTATCAACTTTCCTTGAACCAAGGGTCAGCCTACAACATTCAGGAGGGAAAGAGGTGTGCATACGATAGAATGAACTGGACCGATGTGATATAGGGGAAGAGGGAAGAAGGGACAAGCTGTCAATGGGCAGAACCATAGCTTATGAAATGGTCAGGGTGGACTCTCAAAAGTCATGTAACGATGATTCAGCTTCGCAAAAAGTAACTCTTCACTAGCGGTGTAACATCAAGCAGAAGGAATTCAGGAACACCAATATATATATATATATATATATATATATATATATATATATATATATATATATATATATATATATATATATATATATATATATATTTTTTTTTTTTTTTTTTTCATACTATTCGCCATTTCCCGCGATAGCGAGGTAGCGTTAAGAACAGAGGACTGGGCCTTTGAGGGAATATCTTCACCTGGCCCCCTTCTCTGTTCCTTGTTGTGGAAAATTAAAAAAAAGGATATATATATATATATATATATATATATATATATATATATATATATATATATATGGTGTAAACCATTTTCCGCTACATTCCGATAATCGAACCCTGGTCCACCGGAGGGTTCATATGTTTCGCTCTTGCTCAATGTCTCCAGGAAAAAGTTCCTGAAAAAAGTAATGAAGGTTTCATGAATAATAACTAATGTGGCGGTTCTGTATAAAAGGTTCTTAGGTCAGGAGACAAGATAGATAACATCATCCGATTCTGTGTTATGGCAACAAACATACTTACACATGGATATATTGACCCCTTCTCTCTTTGTCTCTGATTCATTTTTCCTTCCATCCTTTGTAGATAAGTAGAGTGGATGAAAGTAATCCTAGTAACAGTGAGTGAAGTAATTACAAAGAGGAAATGTTTTGCCGAGTAAACATGTACAACCAGGAACCACGGAGATCCGAAATGAATGCAAACTGCTCCGCTCTTTGTTCGACCAAGGACCCCACGCTCATACTGGTTGGTGGTTGGGAAACTGGAGCATCATTTACCTGCAAAAAGTGAAATAGTTTTAATGAGATGTCTGTGGAGTATTTTTTGTTTTTGATGTTAGTTCTGGCAGGGAGACGCTCTTCCTGGAGGGCAGAATCCGTTGGAGAAATAGCCTTTTCTTATCTGGCATAGATATGGGGAAATATGCGAGGGTCTTACAGAGGCAAAGGAGAAAAGTTCCTTCCGTCCAGTCACTGAGGGGTATGTGTGGACACTGTTGTGGATCCGGATACTGCTGATGAGAAGCAATTTTGATGTCGAGTATTTTCCAGATATCGCCTCTAAAAACTTTAAATAAATCAGGCAGTGATTCTCTGAATGGGGCTAGGCTGCACATCTTGCCGCTTACTCATGGTAAAGTCTTTGGAAATTAGTCCAGGACGATCTCAAAGAAGCCACGTCAAGAAGAAACAGTAGAATAGAAAAAAAAAAAATAGTTTAAATTTCAGTCAGTCTGAGTGACATTTTCAGAGAGAGAGAGAGAGAGAGAGAGAGAGAGAGAGAGAGAGAGAGAGAGAGAGAGAGAGAGAGAAGAGATGAGCCCTTGAGTCTTCCGTTGAAGATGGAAATTCAAGAGGAGTTCGGGGTGTGTTTTGCAGACGTCAAATGTGTCTTGTGGAAACGTGTGGCGGGCGGTGTCCTGAGCAGTCAGGTTGGCCATGTTTCTTGCATCCACGAATAGAGCCCCTCACCTGAACACGAGGGTACAATCCTTGGATATGATAATGTGAATCTCGTTCTGATTCTCAAGCGTTAGTTTTAAAGCACAAGAAGTGAAAAACAACGGGAGACTGGGTTTACTTTCCCCAGAGCGTGGTACAAAAAAGAGAGAGAAAATGAAGGCCTGAAAAGTGAAGTTTGCTGTATGAAAACATATCACAAGATGAAGAATGTCGAAGTTGTTTGATAGAGGTTTGAAGAGAATCAGTGTAATTAACAACAAAGAAAATGGAATTCAGTGGAACCCACACTAAATTAACCAGCCAGTGTTCACCCAACTTCAACAATGGAACTCTTCAGATCAGCTTCACTGTTCTATTTCAACGTTTTCACGATCATCATACCCCTCAAAGAACCTTCCCACATACCTCTGACAAATGCCCCATCTTAAACATCCCCCCCCCCCGTTCCAGCAGTCACCAATCAAGAAGATTGAAACCTTTATACAGTCAGTTATGATTATTTAATCACCTACCTTGATGTACACTGGAATACCTGTGTAGTGTCCAAGGATCTATATATCTTTTTATTCCTTTCCCTCAATTCTCATTTGTCGCTCTTCGAAGCATCTTTTAACGAATTCCTCCCAAACTCAATAACTCCTGACAACCAGTTCCTTTCTTAACGATCAAGAAGGTACTCGTAGCTGTATCTCCAGCTGCTTGGAACCACCTGGACTTGGTGGTTGGCTCTCCATGTCTGTACGACTTATGTAACATGATCTCTTAAGTCTGGAGGTCTGATAAAACTGCCGGCCGTGTGAACCACTGGTTATATTGTGATAAAGAAGGTTTGATAGAAAGAAAAAAATATAAAGAACAAAACTAAATCGTGATGGGTTAACGTACAAGTAGACAGCTCATCTGCTCTCTACTTCCCCTGTATTTCATCTAATAATCGTTTAACTTGGTGTTACCAGACTCCTCCTGCATGTGGTTACGCCACGAGTGGAAAAAAAAAAAGGTCCCTTCGGCAAGGTTGCACCGAAGTCGATGGACGAAATAAGATTACAATCTCGTCCAAGAATTACTCATCCACAGGAATTCGTCCTTTCTCTGCTACTGATTGTTACGCAGCCTTGACGCTGCGGGAGCCCCGTAAAAGAGGTTGAGACCGAATAGATGATGAAAGTGACTAATTCTTCCATTATTCCTTTTCCCCCCCCACCATCCAATTACTTCCTTGCGAAAAAAAAAAATATTCTCTTACAACAGAAACAAAAACACATTGTATATATTAATTTGACAATGACGAGAGTGTAACAGTTTGATGAGAGAAGATGCTGGGAAAGACCAAACCTCGAGATCATAGCATGCAATCAAAAAAGAAAGGGAAAAAACTTTTATATGTTGTCAAGGGTTGTGGACGGACGGAATAAACCGAGTGATTAAACTGTGAATGTTGACAGTGTGCACGAGTTTAAAAACGTTGTACGACAGTAAAAACAAGGTGGGGACGTAGCTCGCCCTCGCCCTACTGTACAAATAAACAATTACACTATATATATATATATATATATATATATATATATATATATATATATATATATATATATATATATATATGTTAGACACTACCGGATTCCGCCTGCGTTTGGTTACGCCACAATTTGAAAAGTCACTTTCGGCGATGCTGTATCATCGTCGTTAGACATAAGGGAACAACACAATGTCGCCGCTGATCTGTTCACTCCACAAGATCCCATTATTCCCCCCGCTCCTGATTGGATCACCCACGCGAAGCTGCGGGAGCCCCCAGAAAAAGCGTCCCCGGGTTACATAATTGATTCAAGGACCTTAAATATACATTACGGAAAGGAGAGAGTCGCAGGAGGCGATTTTTCGTGCATGTGAAAGAATATTCATGAGTTCTGCGATATATTCCCGTCAGTCAACAGATCCATTATAGAGGAGCGATCCAAATCTTCGTGAATAATGTCAAGAGCAGAGGTTTTGTAACTCATGTAAGTCCTCAAAGGCCAGTCTGACAGTAAAGTGTATATGACAATCAGTGATGTGAAGGGGGAAAGATATCTGTCCTCAGGATTTCTTAATCACTATGCATGAAATTTCTTCAATAAAGACATACAGGTTTTGAGGACCTTTTCTGTGTTAGTGACGAGGATAATCTTCGTCTACAGAAAAATACATTTGTTTCCCTGCGTAGCTCACGTCTTTTAACACATCTTAAACATTTCACTAAAATGGTTAACATGATTGCAGAGGTATTAAAGAGCACACAGACGAAGAAATATACATATGAAAATGTGCATGATACATTTCGTACCAAAAATAATACATAACTTACGATGTAATGATAATAGGATATCCTTTTGCTTGGAGGCCACATTAACATAATTAAGAGAGATGTGTCCCCCTGCAGGTGGTGGTGATGCAGTTCACTGTATGAGCCAGTGAACTGCCTTGGTAACGTAATGTGTGGAGGAACGCCAAGGGACATTGGCCAGCCAACATTTGATCATCCCCGTCTTCATTACCGAGCCCCGCTGCACTCGTATTGTAGTCCCGGCGAGAAATAGCAGCTCCCGTCCTTACAACATGCCAATCAAAAACTGTTGTTGCGTCCCATGGGTGAGGGCCGGGTGGAGCATGCATAATGATGTCTGCTCCTTCAAGATTTACAAACACAGCAGTGCTGGCTCCATGCCAACGCCGTTTTCTGTGAGGCTGGCCACTGATTGAGCCTGTGTCTAGGTGCCACCAACCTCCACCAACGCCTCTACATAGTCTTTTATCTCTTTTTTTTTTCTTTAACTCTCCCGTGGTATACATTCCCCTCCTTCAGTGTTCTTAGCTTCCCAAACCTTTCTTGGATTACGCTGCTGTTAGGTAGTGGTGTCGTGTGGAGGGTGCTGAGAGCCGTGCCTGGGGAGTGTGTGTAAGTTATTGTGCCACACTCACCAGCCAATTAATGCTCGAAGTTTAATTCGTTCGTTAAAAATCATTCCAAAATGTTTCGTCCACTTACTGTCGCTACTGTGCTCGGCCGGGAAAAAAAAATATATTATCACATCTATCATACATATATTTCCTTGTGTTGTAATCGTTCATATATACTTCGTAGAGTAGATTTGATGTGACTGATATAACATGTAAGAGAAGGGTCTGTCTTGTATAATAATGTTTTCAAAGGGAAGAGTGACAGCTGTTTTAACGGCGTCAAGTGCAGCCCTAAGGAGTGACTACTGAATTAGTACATGAATATATGTACACCACGAGCATTCCTCTCACCTGGAATGATACATGGTACAGACTTGGTGTCGTCATTTTTGTGTGTGTGTGTGTGTAACTCACAGAAACCAGTCTCTCCTCTGTCATCACGTTACAGTACTTGGGTGCGAGGAAGGTTTAATGAGTCCACTCCCCCGCCGTAGTCTATAGTCCTTCGATGATGATGAAGCTGAAGAGCTTTTATGGGCGGGAAAAGGTTGGCAGTGAGGAGAGAGAAAAAAATATACACGTTGATAAGTATGGTATGAGGGTGTGCAATGTGCGCAGGGAGCGGGCCAGCCAGCCAGCCAGTGAGTGTGTGTGTGTGTGTGAGAGGCTGGCGCGGCCCAACTCTAGGCTGTGGCACCAGTTATGAGAGAGCCAGGGAGAGTGCCACTCCCTACCCGCTCCTCCTAGTGGCACTGGCCTGTGTTGCGGCCCGTGGAGCCTCGCTGGAGTGTTGCACGTGATGTGAGGCAACACTCCCCGCTCACCAGTGTTCCGCCAGTCAACACCAGTGGCGCCGAGGTGTTGAGCAACGTATGCGAAGTACAAATTGGTCAATGGTAAATACCGAATGTCGCTCAAAATGACAAGTGTTGTGAGTAAGTGAACAGTGGGATGGTTACCGGATGTACAGCTCCTCGGCCTGGGTTTCACGTACACACCCATGTACATAGGCTGCTGGGGACAGTAAGTGTGTAAGTGGTAGGCGGGGTGGCGTGTGTACAAGCCAGTGTGTACCGTCAAAGATGTACGGCGTGTGGATACACTAGAGTGTGCGTTACACAAGCACAGGGTAATGTGTGTGTACAGTATGAGATGTACAGGTTAGTGTGTCTGTACAGTAAGGGATGCACAGGTTAGTGTGTCTGTACAGTACGGGATGTACAGGTGTGTGTCTGTACAGTATGGGATGTGCAGGTTAGTGCGTCTGTACAGGTTAGAGTGTCTGTACAGTATAGGATGCACATGTTAGTATGTCTATACAGTATAAGATGTACAGGTTAGCGTGGTTGTACAATAGAGGACAGAGTCTGTGCAGGTTCGTGTATTTGTTCAATATATAGTGTATAGGATAGTGTGTCTGTAACGGATGTACAAGCTAGTATGTCTGAACAGAACATAATGTACAGGTTAGTGCATCTATACAGTATAGGATGTACAGACTAAAGTATCTGTACAGTATAGGATGTACAGACTCGTGTATCTGTACAGTATAGAACGTACACACTAGTGTCTGTACAGTATAGGATGTACACACTTGTGTGTCTGTAAAGTACATGATAAGCAGGCTCGTGTGTCTGTACATTACAGGATGGACAGGGTAATGCACCTGCACAGTATAGGTTTACAGACCACTGTGCCTCTGCACATGCGGGATTTACATAATAGTGTGAGCTGGTTTGTTTACATAGGTTAGTATATGAACAAATCTGGTTTCTACAGACATGTCAGCCACCAGTGAACTGTGTACACAGGAGGGTACGTAAGGACTGGTCTGTACAGGTTGGAGTGTCCGGGCTGATATGTACAGGTTACTGCTAGTAGAACAGGCTGTACATGCCAGGGTGTACAGGATAATGTATATAGGCCAGGATGTAAAGGCTGGTGTGTGTAAGCCTGGGTGTGCAGGGTGTGTACAAACCAAGGTGTAGGCTTCGCGCTGTACAGCTTGCTGTGTACAAACCAAGATGCACAGGATGGTGTGAACAGATCAGGGTGTACAAGGTGGTGTATAAAGCCTGGTGTGTAGAGGCCAGGGAGTGCAGGTCAGGATGTACAGGTCAGGGTGTACAGGCCAGTGTGAACAGGCAGAGGTGTGCAGACCAGGGTATACAGACTGGTGTGTACTGGCCAGGGTACAGAGGGTGATGGATACAGGTCGGAATGTACAAGCCAAGGTGCACAGGTCGATATGTACATGCCAGGGTGGACAAGCCATGATGTACAGGCCGGTGTACACAGGTCAGGAATGTACAGACTGGGGTGTACACCCACCGCATGAGGAGGAGCAAGCCTCCAGCAGGATGACACTCTGGTTTACCCTACGTGTCACCTGCTCGTCCGTGGTCCGTCTGTCTGTCCGTGAACTAGATGACCGTGGCCCCAGCTGGTGTCCGTGCCTCTGGTGACAACGACCCTCGATGTACGTGACTAGAGAGGGGCCCCTGATTTCGCAACATGTCAGACAAACAACACCACGTTATGTCAACTGAATAACAAGTCTTATCCTGTGAATGTCTAACGTGCAACTGTAAACAAACCAAGTGAGAGAGAAAGAAAATGAGTGAAAACCGGAGATAAAGTGCAAATCGTAAATGAAGCAATGGCCGAAGACGTAAATCGTAATGGTGATGATTGAGGGGGGTCGCGTATGGTCGGTGGGTGTGGGAGGGGTCAGGATGGACCAGCTGCCAGCTCCAGGATGACCAAAGACGGTATTCAAGTGTCCACACAGACGGTTGGTCTATGGCGGGGGCAGGGGGTCTCTTTGAGAGGGGGAATAGCAAGTGGTCCGTGGCAGAGGAGGGGCAGGTTTAGTCTTGGGAAGGTAGGAAACATGGTCTGTATTCAATGGGGTAGCTGGGCTAGTGGAGTATGTAGGAGAGGGGTAGCAGGTGGTCTGTGTTGGAAGGGGTATCAGGTGGTCTGTTGTCTGAGGGGTTTCATATGGTCTATGTCCCCCCTCTTCCTCATTTTACACCACGCTCAGCCCTTTACACCGCTTCACACATTACTCCACAATAAGCCCTTAATACCACCTCACATCACGATACACTTGAATCAAAATGATATAGTCACATGATGAAGGAGAAATCTATTTATCTATCCAATACAATAATTCATATTATGATTTTCCAGGTCACTTACTATGTTTTCGACAAGACAGATATACTGATATTATCTTTTTTTTTCAGCGTGAATGGCATTACTCTTGAGTTTTATAAATATTTATATTACTCAACAAACTTGAATCGAGTGTTTGATGAGCAGGAAGGCAAAATTTGACGTTTATATTGGGGAGGGAAATGTATTTGTACTCGTGTTGGGTTATGTGAAATATTAATCAGAAACATTATTTGATCTTCCGAATATATAGACATATATAGTGGGAAATATCCTGCTATTTACATGTCATGGTCCACCAGTGTTGACAAAAAAATGCTGCTGAGGACTTTCATGAGGGAAGTGAAAAGCTGAACATTTCTGTTTCGACCGTGTTTAAGTTCATCATCAAAGACGTGATCAGCGGATGAAATGCCTATTCAACATCTGACACACACACACACACACACACTCCCTCCCCGTATAGCACAAATGGTGATCACAAATGAGTAATTACACACGCTGTACTTGGGGAGGAGGAGGAGGACACAAGTCACCAAGAACCACACCGTACGGGACAGGAGATCTGAAGGTGTTAACATCGAGGTTGAAAACATTCAGGGAACGTCTTGTCGGGTTAGATCACGAGAGGAACAGACTAACTTCTGGTCTGAGTCCAGACGGCTATCAAGTAGAGCGAGGGCCAATTACTGTTCGGGAAGATAATAAACGAGGCATAATCGAGCCAGCGGGCTGCAGTGTGTGCTACAGACCCCCCTTTTGTCTCCACACTGGAGCAACACACAAGATTGATGAAGGAGGCCCGTCGCAACGGAGTGAGGGTGGTGCCAGAATGAAGTGAACCGTCGTATGAGAGGAGGAGGAGGGAGGGAGGGAAGCCCTACATGTGGCTCACAATGGAGGATGGAATGGGGGGGTGGAGGGATGTGAAATGGTATGGTAACCATCATTAAAATTCCCAGGAAGGTCGTGGTGATGTTAGCACCCGACAAGGCATGTAGGATCCGGAGGAACTCCCCAGACTTTAAGGACGTAACCGAGGATGCGAGCCTGGAAGAGTGTCCGGAGGGAACAGGATCACCTGCAGGAGTGGCGGACGTGTCGCAAAAAATGCTGATGTAGAGATGAGGGTGGAGGTGGGTAACATCTTGGGGAGTACGGAAGTCTGGGTGAGTGTAATGTGAGGTTAAGAGGCGGGACCTCACGAGTGTAAATCCATCACGCCGTCACCCACTTACGGTAATGACATCCACACAAACACAACCAGAGAGAGAGAGAGAGAGAGAGAGAGAGAGAGAGAGAGAGAGAGAGAGAGAGAGAGAGAGAGAGAGAGAGAGAGAGAGAGAGAGAGAGAGAGAGAACGTAGAGACAGGTCAGATGGGCAACAACCTGTTGCAACGACAACAGAGCATTGCGAATGCCCTGACGAGGTGTCAGGGCACTGCTGGGGACCTGACGTAGTGTCAGCAAGAGGTAGAGCAAGGCATGGTTGGGGACATGACGAGGTGTCGGCAGCAGGCAGGGCAAGGCCTCGGCCCTGACAAGGTGTCATTAGCGGGCAGGGCATGACCGGGCCAGGGACCTAACAAGGTGTCAGCAGCAGGCAGAGGGGGACTGGTGGCCCTGACGAGGTGTTAGCAGCAGGCAGGACGGGGCCAGGGACCTACCGAGGTGTCAGCAGCAGGCAGGACAGGGCTGGGGATCCTGACGAGGTGTCAGCAGCAGGCAGGACAGGGCTTGGGATCCTGACGAGGTGTCAGCAGCAGGGAGGACGGGGCCAAGGACCTAACAAGGTGTTAGCAGCAGGCAGGCCGGGGATGCTGACGAGGTGTCAGCAGCAGGCAGGTGTATCCACACCGCCTTACTTCTTAACCTTTCAGGACACGTCGTTGTCATACAAGTCAGGCGTCATCCACGCCAGACTGGCTGTCACTCTCATCCAAGCCAGGTAGAGCGTCATCCCTTAGGTCATCCAGAGAGGCTTTCCCTCCCTCACTGGGTCATATTATCCATTACTCACTACTAAAGCTTCTTCGCCTCCCTCACTCACTCACTTCCCTTTTTCTCATGTTATATTTCCTTTCAAGCAACTTGTAACATCTCTTATATATATATATATATATATATATATATATATATATATATATATATATATATATATATATATATATATATATATATATATATATATATATATGCGCGTATTTTTATCTTCTTTTTTACGTTATCTGTTTTTTCCTCTCCAGTGTTCGATGTACGTTTTTTATTTGCTACTGCGAATCGTTTATTCTTTTAACATTTCCTCTATATTTTTCTAGTCTGCAAGTCTCTCTTTACCGTTGTCTCTTCTATATGCACCTTTTTTTTCATATAATCTGCATACTATTCATGCATATTTCTCTCTCTCTCTCTCTCTCTCTCTCTCTCTCTCTCTCTCTCTCTCTCTCTCTCTCTCTCTCTCTCTCTCTCTCTCTTATTCCCATTTCTTTCTTCCCTCCTCCTCTTCTTTTTCCCCTGAAGTCTGTGGGTCAGGGTGGGTCTGTCGGTGATGGGTGGTGCCTTCCCCCCACGCCCCAGGTAACGCGAGTCCGGGTGCAGGTCGGTCAGCCAGACTTAATACGTCACGCTATACTGACCACGAATCATTGGGAACCTCTCCAGACCGGCTGGAAGAAAGTTCTCCTCGACCCACTTTTGATATAACCATATTATCTTTACCGTAACGCAAACCAGGATTACTTTTTCCTTGCGATTTCCACACCTCATGTGTTGTTTTGATGTTACTTTTTCCCTCCCGAGAGTGGTGAATGAGGAGGGAGCCAGCAAGCCCCATCCCCTGGATGAAGCAGTAGTTGGCATTCTCATACTCTGCCTAATTATATGCTTACGATGGCTTAAAAAAAACAAGATCATATGTGAAGTGCAAAGATAAAAGACGGTTGTAAATTGTACAGACGTATGCTATTTGTGTATTCGCCTTGATTACATAATATACTTTGTCAACAGTTGGACTTGGCTTTGAGCAAATGGCCGACGAAATGTGAGATCTTATGCTTCTCTGAGTGCGGTGACCAAACTCAAAATATTCTAGCTTTGGCTTCGTATACGCTGTGAACAATTCGCTGAACATTTCCTTACGTGACCCCCAACTCCCTCATACACAGAAGCCTGCAGCCTATCTCCTGCTGGATAATATTTGTATCGAGATCACCTTTCACTGTATTCCACTGTCATCAAATTGCATTTACTGGGGTTGAATTCTATCAAACGCATCAGATCAACACTTGAGATGGTCTACTTCCTCTTTAAGTTAATGCGATTATCACCACCCTTTTACTCTCCTTATGACCTTGGCATTATTTGGAAGTATACTCGGGTATAAATCCGATCTTTCTATCAATTCAACTACACTTCCATATATCACGAAGAGCGATGGACCCAGAACTGAGCCTTGCGTTACGCCTTGCGACCCCAAGTCATTTTAAGGCTTCTTTGACATGTGGCCTTTTTCTTTCCTTGGAAAAAGGCAATTTTCTATTCATCAAAGAATTTTCTAATTTATTCCTGCCTGAAGATCCAGCTTCTTTACCGCTTTTGTGAGATATAGTGCCATGTGTTTTCTGGCGGTCCCGTAACACACAATTCATCCAACCTTCCATTTTGTCCATAACGGAGCCCACTCAATTATTATTTTTCTTACTTCTTTGAGTTTGTATTCTCTTTTGGGAAGCAACCTCTTCCACCAATATATATATATATATATATATATTTGTGTCCGTTTTTTATTTGCTGTTGCAAATCGCTCTCTACATTTCCTCAATATTTTGTAGTTTTCTTTAGCCTTTCTTCTCGCATTCTCTCTTTACCTATGCCTCTTCTACGCGCACTTTTTCCTTTTCATGTAATTAACACATCACTTATTTTTCCTTAACTATGTCTTATCTGCCTTTTAGGTAGTTTCCTATGAGAGATAAATCACTCTCACTTGTTTCCCCATGATCTTTTCCAGTATAATAAGCACAACCCTCGTCAGAGAGACTGGTGTGTGTCTCTCAGGTCAACTTCCCCGTCTCCTGTCTTAAAGATCGGTATGACATTTGCCCTTCACTCCCTGGGCACTTTACCATCTCCCAGCCACATCTCGAAGAACTTTTAAGGCTGTCTGTTTAGTGCCTGTGGACACTTCTGTACATACGAAGGAACGTCCAAGACCACGAGTTTTACAAAGTCATGTGGGGTCAAGGGCTCTTAGCTGTGGATTCATGTCTTTTCCAGACATTTCCAAATCTTTCCCAAGACCTCCACCCTATTCCGTCTTACTATTGTTGAGGGCGATAGAGTCTTCCACGATGAAAACGCTTTCGAATTTGTCATTCAGCTTCTCACACAGATATCTGAATAATCTTCTACAACTCTTCTTTTTCAGTCCCTGAGCCTGAATAGCTGCTCTGTAACAGTCAGTTCATTCCTCATTATATATGGGGTATCTTTGGACAGTCAAGGAGAATGGTGATTAATACGAAGTTACAAGAAATGAGAAAGAGTTGAGAATTGATGATGTAAGGAAAGATGATGGGGAGTGTAACCGAGATTGAGAACTGATATATATATATATATATATATATATATATATATATATATATATATATATATATATATATATATATATATATATATATATATATATATATATATATATATATATATATATATATATATATATATATATATCTTGACTGACGATATAAAAGACTTCATGATTTTGATAGTAAGATCTAGTGGCTCTGCTCTCCAAACAAGTCATGATTCCTTGAAAACTGGTAAAACATGATATTTTTCTCGTTCAGTATCTTGGAGAGAGAGAGAGAGAGAGAGAGAGAGAGAGAGAGAGAGAGAGAGAGAGAGAGAGAGAGAGAGAGAGAGAGAGAGAGAGAGAGAGAACCACCGGCCCGTGTCAGCTCCAGATCTTCCTGGGTAAAGCAAATGAGGCGGTGGAAGGGGTGTCCCTGATCATGTTTTTATTGACAGGCTCCTCCTGAAGCAGGTCTAGACGAGCGGGGGATACCTCGACGACGCCGTCGCCGAACATGTTGGTATGAGAGACAGTAACGATGGAATACGGTGGATCTTAGAGACTGTACGAGACGAACGGGGTGAGGGGCGAAGGTTGAGACAACATACATCACCATCGATACAACCCCCAACACTATCTCCAACATCACCCCCAGCACACCACTAACATCAGCACCAACATCGCCACCCTGTACAACACCACCACCAACATTCACCGTTACAAATAACAACACCAACATAACAGTACTCTGATCTGTGTAACATGGCTTCCCCTTCCCTCCCTTTATCTCCCCCTCTCCTTCCTATGGCCCCCCACCTGCCACCCACAGGAGCAGAGTACCAGAGTACCTGGGGGTGGGCTGGTCCCCGGGTGGAGGGGGTGGGGGTCCCTTAAATCCCCTGGGTTACCGCCCTGATAGCAACACCTGCCCGCCACAGCGGCTGAGTTGGTAACACTGGCGTAATGACGTTCAATTGGAGTCTCTTTTCATGTCCTTATCATCATTAATTGGTTTCTAGGGGTCATTAGAAAAGTTTTGATGGCGTCGATGCGTTTCCTTAGATGGTAAAGAGAATGTTGGGACTTTTTGAAACAAGCTAAGTGCAGTGATATCATCAATGAGTTAAAATATTTGGAAAGTGTGAGGTGGCTTCGTGAAATTTGTGGCAATGAAGCTCCAGTGTTATAGAAATATAATGTAGGACTTTGAAACATTTTGTGCCAAAGATATGACTAATTTAATCAGTTAAACTGTTAGATCTGGTGTGGGGGGGCTGGATTAGACAGTTTGTTTATCAGTTAAAGTCGACTGTTGGAGCGTTCCCGCCTCCCACGCGTTGTGTCCCGACGCTTGCCCGAGATGGCTGACTCTGGCCACAGCCCGACTCAGGAGGTGGGCGGGGAAGACTCTCTAGACCGTCTGGACCTCCTCCACCAGAACAGGAATGGCCGCGCTGTATCTCCCTGTGATGACCTGCCTCCCAGGTCCCCCAGCCCACGCTACAGGCGGTACTCAGACTCCACGCCTACGCGGAGCCCGTCGCCCATGCCGCCGGGCGAGGGCTTCGAGGATTTCGATACAAAGGGCTCGAGGAAGACCAAGTCGGTGTCCTTCCACTCACACACCAACTGGAAGAGCGACAGGAAGATACAAAGCGGTGAGTATCAACTCTAAATGTTTGTTTAGAATTAAGATAAGACCTTAATTCATGCCATTAAGTGGATTTTGGTCGTCCCTAACTCGAGGACAGACGCCGGGTCAGATCGAATGATTTAAAGATGATGTTCCAGTAGTGAGAGGGGCCATTTTTCTCCCATGCTTGCTGCTTACTGAACCATACGGGCTGTATACTGTGACGCAGACGGTACCTTGACGAATAAAGTGCATTATGATAAGGTTTATCATGATGCACTATATTCGTGTCTAGTGTAACCTGATGACCACGGTGCCCACTATCGCTGCTGCTTGTCACTGGAGAGGGTGCGGTACAGGGACCGTCTGATGTCAACTGTAACTTCGAGGATACAGTACACTGCTACTCTAGTGCCGACCGTAACTTAAACACACACACACACACACACACACACACACATACGTATGTATCACGTGACTTCCAATATGATGAACTATTCACTGGCTCACAGACTCATATTCATCTGGGGATGGGTATACCTTCCTTTTACAGTGCCGCAGTAACAATGAGTAATTTCTGGCGATATCACCTCGACCATTTTTGCCTGGGCGAAGCCTTCAAACCATTTGGTTATTGTCATGGAATGTTGTGACGCCTTAGTGTTCAACACTGAAGAATGCAAGATGGTGAGGTGTTGGGCTGTATAGTGAGCGATGGGAGGCATCAGTGTGGTGTTGGGAGGTTCCCAGTGAACACAACCTGCCTCACACACACACACACACCATGGAAGGGAGTGAGGTGGGTAGTCCAATGGGTCTCTGGAGGGAAATTGAATTACGTAAGACGGCTTGGGGTGTGGATGTGGGGGTGAGTGTCTCCCGTCCAGGGATGGTAGCCACTGTGGTCCTGTCTGTGCCACAGAGAACTCACAGGATGTAGTACAAATGATGACTAGGATTCCGGGGCAAAAAATGAGACAGGAGCAACACCCCTGAGTTGGCGGGGACATTTAAGTGAGAGTGATGGAGGGAAAGGTTGGTGAGAAGAGGTGGACATGCCAACCAAGAGGGAGACCCTGGGAAAGGACGGGGGGAACCCTGGGGAAACCGAACACACACTGGGCCCGAGACAGACTGGTGTGTGGTGCGTTAAACTGGATGTAGAGAGACGGGGAGCCTGGCGCCACACTCACAGGCTGGACGCCTACCACAAGAGGCAGAGTTGAGCGGTGGCTAGCCGGGGCTCACCCACCCACCACCACCCTACTGGAAGTGAATCTGGAATACATAGAACTGGCCTGGAACAACAGATTACTAATCACCTGAAGGGAAGGAAATTCATCCTGTAGGGCGTCTCAGCGACCAACCATTTGTGCAAGTAAAGTCTCTAGCTATACAGTTGCCCTGTTGTCGGTGCTCACAAAGCCACGTCCGTGGGTTGGTTTGCCTGGCCTCCCTGCCAGGGCCCGGCCACACCGGGGGATCCACACATTATAAAAGGATTATCAATGTCAGTAGCAAGGGAGGCCCGCGCGGGGCCTCGCCGTCTGCCTCGTACAGCTCCTACCTCTTGTCCGTACGAGAGAGAGAGAGAGAGAGAGAGAGAGAGAGAGAGAGAGAGAGAGAGAGAGAGAGAGAGAGAGAGAGAGAGGAGTACATATGGTGACATTCTGCCAGCAAGCAGGGCAAGCGGGTAGCGCTCACCACACACGTCATGCTCGATGAATAATACTGATTTTCCCCACCTCCGCGTCAATATCATTCTCAGTTCATCTCGAACTTATCTTTGACCATCCTCAAATTTTTGTTTTTGATTTTAAGCCACTATATATATATATATATATATATATATATATATATATATATATATATATATATATATATATATATATATATATATATTTTTTTATACTTTGTCGCTGTCTCCCGCGTTTGCGAGGTAGCGCAAGGAAACAGACGAAAGAAATGGCCCCCCCCCCCCCCAGACACATGTATATACATACGTCCACACACGCAAATATACATACCTACACAGCTTTCCATGGTTTACCCCAGACGCTTCACATGCCTTGATTCAATCCACTTACAGCACGTCAACCCCGGTATACCACATCGCTCCAATCCACTCTATTCCTTGCCCTCCTTTCACCCTCCTGCATGTTCAGGCCCCGATCACACAAAATCTTTTTCACTCCATCTTTCCACCTCCAATTTGGTCTCCCTCTTCTCCTCGTTCCCTCCACCTCCGACACATATATATATATATATATATAGAGTACAGATTTTTGTCATTTATATTCGCTGCTGTTATAAGGTTGTAGGTAACTTATTACATTTGATGGATTGTTCATCTTGGTTATCCTAAACTATGCACACAAAACATTAGATGTCATAGCGGCGTTTGTCTGAGTCGCCCGACGTGACACCAGGAATTACGACGCCCTGGAGTGGCTGTTCCCGAGGAGGAAAATGCGAAGCAAAAAAAAATGTATAGACACGCCTCTACCAGGAGCTCTTCTGGCTGTGCCGTACGCTGCTCTAGAGCCGCCATCCCTCGGCACAGACTGCAGCAGCTGATGAAGTTCATTGAGGCTTAAAAAGGTTTCCAGGTTCACCCTAATCGACGTGGCGGTGTTTAAAAGTTCGCGGATGCTTTTCCGAAGGGAGTTTCAAGGGGTATTGGATCCTCCGAGGAGGTTCCGCCAATAAGTGTAACAAAGGAGTGATCAACTATACTCTTATCTTCTATTTTTGTGTCTCCCCAGTTTTCCTTGCACGCTCAAGATATTCTTCTCGAATATAAGGAAGACTTTTGAGTTTTGGAGATAATTTGAGATGACGCCAGCATGTGAATTATCTTCCCTTTGCTTTATTCTCATTTTACAGACACCTCTCTGTGGTTATCTGCAGTTTTGAGAGGTTGGTCAGATGAGGACGACGGTACGACCCTTGAGCCCGACTGTGCGACCCTTGTGGACGACTATGCGACCCTTGAGGACGACTGTGCGACCCTTGAGCACACGACTGTGCGACCCTTGAGACCGACTGTGTGACTCTTGAGGACGACGGTACGACCCTTGAGACCGACTGTGTGACTCTTGAGGACGACGGTACGACCCTTGAGCCCGACGGTACGACCCTTGGGTATGGCGGAGAGGGATTTGACATTACCCTTAAGCGTTCGGTCAATGGCCAAACTATCATAAACCAAAGGTCGTACCGTCCTGTTTAAGGAACTCCTACTCGTACTCAAGGGTCGTACCCTCGTGCTCAAGTATGGGTCGTCTCTTAGTGCCAGAGGGATTCGATTAACAGGCACTTATCCCTAACGAACAAAACAAACCAAAGAAGACCTCAGCTCTGTATAACCCACACTTGCAGTGTACCTACACACACCGTCTCCCAGACGCCGCTCAATCGAGCTACTTCGAAATCTGATAAAAGATTCGCATGGAATTCGTGCGTTCTATATTCAGTGTACTTTTCAAGTTAACTTGACGTCACTCGTACGTGCAATGATGTTTGCTTAGAAAAGTTAAACGTTTCGCTTTGGATGTCTAGATTATGTGGGGGGTAAGGAAGCATCAGGGAGAGGCTTGGCTGGACCCCACTTGGTCAAACTCACATTATGATGTGTTCACTTGTCCCCCTCCCCTGGTGCTCCAGTGCTCCAGGTTACCTGTTACTTTCTTCGTCGGGTTACTTGACACTTCCCTATCCCAGGTTACTTGACTTGCCACCTCCTTGTTCCAAATTACTTTACCTGTCACTTCCATGTTCCAGGATACTTCAATTGTCACTTCTTAGTTCCAGGTTACTCGTCAGTTCCGTGTCCTGCAGCTGTAGCCGCCTCTGGACATAATCTCCTCATATTAGAGACTTAGAAAGCTTACGTCAGTCCTTCCCCTGGGAAAAAAAATTGTAACTTTCTTCTAAAAACAGTACGAACGAGACTAGGGTAGGAAACCAGACCTGATTCTGGCAGGAAATAAAACTTGTGCAGGCTAACGACTCCCTCGCAACCGACTTAACATTTTGAGCACCGCCGTACGATCCCTGAGCAAGACGGTACGACCCTTGAGCACGACGGTACGTGCCTTTCGGACGAGCTAACGAACACTTGAGAACGATGGTACGAACTTCGTGCAAGATTCCACGAACGTTATGGACAACGAGACGATAGACCTGGATGTCCGGATACGCTTAAGAGACTTCAGTAAACCGGATAACCTCAACGGGTTCTGGAGGTTTCGTGGTACATCCGAACATTAAATCATGTTATGGAGTACGTCTTCTGTTTGATTTTTAAGAACAACTATCGTGGTTCCGAACCGGCTTCACTCTTCGGTTATGGCTTACGGTTACCGACAGCGTTACTGTCCTTCATGCACGTCACTGTGGCCATCGGATTAACCGAAGTCAAGGAGGGTAAATCATGCACAGAGGAGCTCCTGCTGTCACAGATAGATGTGCATCGCATCTGTGAAGGGACACCGGTCTGTGCTGCGTCTGTGAACCACAGTCATTATGATCAACACTGCTCAGCGAGAGAGAGAGAGAGAGAGAGAGAGAGAGAGAGAGAGAGAGAGAGAGAGAGAGAGAGAGAGAGAGAGAGAGAGAGAGAGAGAATGAATCGCGGAACGCCCTTGAATCCCGAAGCGAAGCAGTGAGACACGCCCCCCCCCCACACGTCAACACCACCAGTGGGTTAGTTGTTCTCTCTCTCTCTCTCTCTCTCTCTCTCTCTCTCTCTCTCTCTCTGTTCGTGTGTCAACAACGTTTAAAGAAAGTACACAAGCTGCGGGGGGATGGGGAATGATGATGATGATGATAATGATGAAGGTCGGGTTGCTCGCCCTAAGAGGCTTTGATCATGAGCCATTCGTACGTAGACTTAACGGGTTTATGGCGTTGCCTGTCTCGACCATGCTTCCTGAGGGCTTCAGTGGATCCGAAGCATCGAGCCCCTGACTTACTTCTGGGTCAGCGCGTCAATATCCAGGCAAAATCAGGTCAACGAGAGAGAGGTCACCTCTCTCTCTCTCTCTCTCTCTCTCTCTCTCTCTCTCTCTCTCTCTCTCTCTCTCTCTCTCTCTCTCTCACGCACATATGCTCAATGGTGAAACTGTAGATCACAGAAGTTGAAAAAAAATATGTAGGACAGGAAAACTCACGAATTCCCTCCCCCGTATTGTACAAATGGTTAATTACAAGCGGGTAATTACATGCCTGCACGCCACCGAACCTGCTCACTAAAGTGAATTACCTTCCATCATTGCAATGTGTGGTTTCCCTCTGTTATACCACGAACTCACGAAGGGGAGGGAACTGAAATAGAAATTGATAATGAAAGCAAAACGACTGTTTACGTTAAAACAGAATCAGTGAAATATCAGAGGCTAAACTGACATGTAATGAACCATCTAAAATTTATGAAGTGACATTAGATAAATGAAAAATAACCAACCAGGTTAAAACAGAATTACGTAACTAACATAGCTAAGTGGCCAGTTTAAAAGTGAATCTGATAAATGAAATACGAGTGTGACCAGGTGGAAACTGAAATAGATAACTGAAACATATGCTGACTGACTAATATGAAATAGAATTTGATAAATGATATATAACTGAACACGTTAAAATAGAATTAAGTAACTGTAATATAACTTACTGACCGGTTATCAATAAGATTGAATAACTGCCATATGACTGACCACCTTGAAACAGAATTAGGTAACTGCAATATAACTAACACCCGGGTTGGGTGTGGGCCGAAACTTTCGCGCCCAGGACTCGAACCCGGGCGGGCCCGTGCGCGAATCACGCACTACCTCGCCAGATGCACAAAGGGGTCATGCACTTCTCTCATGATCCCTGGGGCGTGGCGTCTTGCCTCTCCATTGTGGCCACATCTCCTCCCCTGCAAAGCCTAGTCTTGGCTGACTACAGGGTGGGCAGTCAGCTATCACAGCCTCTCTCGATTATCATCCATATGCATGGGGTCCGACCCAACCTGCTATGTCGGGCTTTTACAGTTAGTGCAGAAAGGGAAATGTAAATGACCCATTTCCCAGGCGTTTACACTTAGTGCAAGAGGATGTAAATGACTTGTGTAACTCTGTTGCTTTCATACAGACATGGTTTGCCTAATATACTCCATATTGCTCTTCATATATATATATATATATATATATATATATATATATATATATATATATATATATATATATATATATATATATATATATATATATATATTTTTTTTTTTTTTTTTTTTTTTTTTTATACTTTGTCGCTGTCTCCCGCGTTTGCGAGGTAGCGGAAGGAAACAGACGAAAGAATTGGCCCAACCCCCCCCATACACATGTACATACACACGTCCACACACACAAATATACATACCTACACAGCTTTCCATGGTTTCCCCGGACGCTTCACATGCCTTGATTCAATCCACTGACAGCACGTCAACCCCTGTATACCACATCGCTCCAATTCACTCTATTCCTTGCCCTCCTTTCACCCTCCTGCATGTTCAGGCCCCGATCACGCAAAATCTTTTTCACTCCATCTTTCCACCTCCAATTTGGTCTCCCTCTTCTCCTCGTTCCCTCCACCTCCGACACATATATCCTCTTGGTCAATCTTTCCTCACTCATTCTCTCCATGTGCCCAAACCACTTTAAAACACCCTCTTCTGCTCTCTCAACCACGCTCTTTTTATTTCCACACATCTCTCTTACCCTTACGTTACTTACTCGATCAAACCACCTCACACCACACATTGTCCTCAAACATCTCATTTCCAGCACATCCATCCTCCTGCGCACAACTCTATCCATAGCCCACGCCTCGCAACCATACAACATTGTTGGAACTACTATTCCTTCAAACATACCCATTTTTGCTTTCCGGGATAATGTTCTCGACTTCCACACATTTTTCAAGGCTCCCAAAATTTTCGCCCCCTCCCCCACCCTATGATATATATATATATTCCTATGAGTTCACGGGAAATGAAACACGATAGGTTTCCAAGTGCACTTTCGTGTAACAATCATATCATCAGGGGAGATACAAGAAAGAAATATACACATCTATCGTGCTCGAAAGTCGTACCGACGTGCCCAAGGAGCCGTGAGCCGCACTGATTACAACCAACTGTAACCAAATCATCATTATTTGCATCAACTGTTTACAGTTTGTCGAGCGGCTGCAGGGGGGGAGCGGATGGGGAAGGGTGAGGGGGTTGTGAGGGGGTAAATAATGTTATAGGACCAACCTGATCTACCCTTCACAACCACCACCTTTCACCGAAAGATCACACCATCACAACCATGATGGGTGGAACATGCTATCATTCTCGCCTCTTGTACACCCCCCTGGCCCCTCAAGACACCTTAACATTTCCACTTGGACCATCCCAGCTCGAAGATTTCCTCCACACATTGTTTAAGATGCAGTTTAAGGTATATTCCCCCCCCCCCCCCCATCTCTCTCTCTCTCTCTCTCTCTCTCTCTCTCTCTCTCTCTCTCTCTCTCTCTCTCTCTCTCTCTCTCTCTCTCTCTCTCTCTCATTTTTTTCCGTGCGCTCATCCACCCGCATCTCACACTTCGACGTCCCTTTCTCAAACACAATCATCTTTCTCCTATTATCCCATCAGAGGCAAATGGGATCATGCGTTACTCTCTCTCACTCTCTCTCTCTCGGTCTGTCAGTGTGTGTGTATGTGTGTGTGTGTGTGTGTGTGTGTGTGTGTGTGTGTGTGTTTTACGTAATCCCCCCACCCAAGATTCTGCCCAACAATTTCCAAAGCGTGGCACCGGTGGAGCCGTTTGGCTCGACGCAGACCAGATGGCTTCACCTTATGAACATTTGCCGCGGTGCCACTTTCCCGGGACGAGCGTTTCATCCGGGTGCTCTCATATTGCCTACAAATCCTTTGTGCTCCTCGCTGACTGCCTGTGCAGGGTGAGGCCGGCGCTCTGCCACACTCCCACATTCCAAGCCTTTCCATTCACGTTCACTCTCCATTCTTATGCTTTTCAGCCAACAATTATAGGCCCACTTTATATATATATATATATATATATATATATATATATATATATATATATATATATATATATATATATATATATATTCACCACAGCGGGAAATCAAATATCTTCCCAAGCTTTTGTCAATATCTCAAGACTGCCTCAGGATTTTGAAAAACAGACCAAATCTTGGGAGGATTTTCTCTTACATTTCTGTAAGTTTAAATGCTTTGTCATTTATACTCCACGGTACCATATATATATATATATATATATATATATATATATATATATATATATATATATATATATATATATATATATATATATATATATATATATATATATATATATATATATATATATATATATTCTAATTTGCACTTGTCTTATTCCCTAAGGTAAACTTCCTCATCGCTTCTCTTTCGCAACTTCACAACTGATATTACGCTCAAATACATGAACTACATGTGACTACAGTCCTAATTTGCATATCCATTTAGCACTGGCAGTCATTTCTATTCAAGCTTTCGGCCATGAAACTCTGACTGGCGCGTCAGGATATGAAATGAGAGGGGGGGGGGGGGGGTGCGACAGAAGACCAACTTGTCCTACTCCAACGTTAACCTTGTACCATCGCTTTTAACACTGGGTCTAATCCTTTTAACACAGGTTCTAATCCTTTTAAAGAAGGGAGTAACGGCCTTCAGTAGCACTCCTCCCACGCCAAACATTAAGTACCACGTTCCTCCTCCTCCGGTAACTGTGTCATATGTCCTATCCGCACACCATTTACTGGAGCATCGAGTCCTCATTTCTTGTTCCAATTCTTTTTTTTTTTCTTCTTCTTTTTCCCGCCGACATTCTCAGAGTGAGGAGAGTGAGTTATACAGCGAAGCCCTCCTCCTCCTCCTCCTCCTTGCTCCTCTCTACGACCTCATTTGAGACTATCTCAGTCCTCTTGATTATACCCTTTCAAATGTCATTCTTTTCATCTTATCTTCTGTACACTGCGTTCATCCAATTCTCTCTCTCTCGTGTCATCTTTATGCTCATGCTTTCTCGCATTATATGCTCGATAACAACCTGACATACTCCGACATATCTCTGTGACGTGACTCCCTCCGTCACCAGTGAGCTCTTCCCAGGACTGATAGTAAGACTGACTCACTTCATCGCTTGATCGTCTCTGACTTCGCTGGAATAGTATCATAACCCATGATCCCACACACACCAAACTCACTGATGATCTCCCTAGACTCGCGTCACCTATAAACTACACGTTGGTTGCTCCTAACTTTCTTATTACCCACAACGAAACATACACATACACACAAGATGTTTTTTTATATTTATCTTTTTCATATGGTCACATCTGCCTCGCCCAGCATTTATTCTTAACCTCTGTGTCTAATCAGATCCCAGCACATCCAAACCAATACTCTAACCATATGACAATATTGTAAACACCTAAGCCATTCCATACTACTGAAAGAAATATCATACATTCCCTTTTCTGTTAAAACACTCGAAAATCCCTTCTTTCTTTTTTCTACGTCAGGCACCTCGACCTCTGCGGATGTGGCAAAACGAGGCGCCATTCCCCTGTATCCACTATTCACACAATTTTCCACTCGCGCTACCATCACCCTTATTATCACCATAATTGCCACATGTGTCTCTACACTGGCGGCATTTACGATGATCCGTCGCCTGTGTCCCAGGAAGAAAAAGGTGGGTCGGTGGCGTAATGAAAGTATGGGGGGGGGGATGTGTTTACATCGTTCGTTCGTCTCCTTCGTCCTCGACTTGGTATTCCTTAAGCACTCTGAGGATATATATATATATATATATATATATATATATATATATATATATATATATATATATATATATATATATATATATATATATATATAGAAGGATGTCATTGGGATAGAGTGCCAGGGGAGTTCTGGAAACAATGACAGTTTGTGGAACAGTTCGTCTACCATGGGGGAGACCAGAAGGAAGCTGCCGGACGGTTTTCCATTTGCAGTTCCGAGAACTCCAGATGAAAGAAATGTCCATGAAGAGACATCTCCTCTACAGTGATTACTCTCGGGGCGTCTGGGGTACTCGCCTGAGGAAAATGTCTTTCAAATGCGGTGGCTTCAGCTGTTTTCAAGAGTACAATTATTCTTTTCTTACTTTTTTATTCTTCGGCGGAATCCTGAGGCTTTGAGGTAGCCTGTGTTTGGCCAAAAATTCGTAGATGACATGCGACTAACGACAGTGACGAAAGACACAGTATCCATGTGAAGTTTCCGTCTCTCTCTCTCTCTCTCTCTCTCTCTCTCTCTCTCCCCACAGCGCCAGGTACCCCTGGAAGAGGAGTTAGGAAGGTTATATGGAGGGGGCAACACTTAGCGTCGGGCTAACTTGGTTTGAAGGCCGCACGGAGATTGGTGTTCCGGCTCTCTCCCCCCCCCCCCCCCTCCCAGTGCCACACTGTCACTCACCAAGTGCCCCACATACTCTTACTCACTAAGTGCTCCTTCCCTTCTCCCCCCGCCACTCTCACTCACCCCACACAAAGTGTTCCTCCAGCCACACACTCACACATCGTCTCGAACAAGCGTATCACCAGAGTGTCGCCAACATCACTTTTGTCAAAGTCTCTTTTTATAACAAAAGTCCATTTCTTACGAGACGAAACCAACTGCTGTTGACCTACAACCAAACCACCAACAAAACTGGATAACGAGCCACTCGAATTTGAAACAGTGGTTGAAAGTTGATAGTTGAGGTGAAGGGATGACAGGAGAAGGTTGCTTAAGTTCAAAAACTTGTGAGGCTTTTGAGGCAGCGAGACGCTTAAGTCTCGTATTGTAGGGAATCTGAAATTTTATTACTATGGAACTTTATCCAGTGCCGGGAGCAGCCTGGACTTGTAGGATGATTCCTTAAATCAAACCTTTCCATGCTGGTGAGGGGCAAGCAGAACTGCTGGTCTACTGCTGACCTTGGCTGCGATGAATTCTGCTGACCCTGGCACTGGTGGTATAATGTTGACCTTGGCAGTGATGGATACAGCTGACCTTGGCACTGTTGGCATACTGCTGACCTTGGCAGTGATGAATACTGCAGATCTTGGCAATGATGTACAGTGCTGTTCTCAGCACTGATGAATACTGCTGACCTCGGCACTGGTGTATACTACTGACTTTGGCACTGGTGTATACTATTGACGATGGTAGTAGTGTATTCTGCTGACTTTGGCGCTGGTGTATACTGCTGACCTTGGCAGTGGTGTTCAATGCTTGCTACCCTTGGCACCAATGGCATATTGCTGACCTTGGCACTGGTGGTATACAGCTGACCTTGGCAATCTGGTATACCGCTGACACTGGCATAACGGTATATAAGGCTGACCTTGGCACCGGTGCAAGGTGCTGCACCTTGACACTGGCGGTATAAACTGCTGACCTTGGCACCGGTGCAAGGTGCTGCACCTTGACACTGGCGGTATAAACTGCTGCTGACACTGGCATAATGGCGTACGACGCTGACCTTGGCAATGAGAATCGCGAGAGCACTGCTGCCAACACGGAGGCACTCTGCGTCCTCTTCTGCACCACAGAACACAGGGAGGGCAAAGAGTCCACAAATAATTCGCCAGTTGGTGGGGGACAGATCTATAGAACATATCGAAGGCTTCACCCGTAACGCACTCGCTGCCTCCTTTAGACGAGCGCATGATTTACTTGTTTACGGGGGAAAGGAAACGTAGAATAAACATTTAGGCGTCGCATCTGAGATATCCAAACAACACTGGAGGAAAACGAATACTGGCATGGTCTTCACTAGGCTCTATGGCAACAGACATCACGCACAGAAGTCGTACCATCGTTCTCAACGGTCGTACCACTAATAGTACCCTAGGGTCGTACCGTCGTACCCAGTCGTTGTACCGTAATGCCAAGACGTTACTTCTGGCAGCAGGAGAGGATAAACACCCCTGGACACAGAGAACGACCCGACCGTACGTACAGTCAGGTGCGGAGGGAGACAGCAGAAGAATGCCCCAAACTGACACCATTACAGCTGGAAGCTGCCATCACACAAGCTGGCGCCCCAACCACCACCACCCAGCTGCACCAACACAGTGAGCAAATAACATACACACTGAAGGCACACTGCAGCCCTAGCCGACCCACGCAGAGCCTTTAAGATAAATGAGAGCCAGGAAAGCTAAACAAGAGAAGGCCTTCGCAGTGAACCACGGGAAGTCTGGTCCGGGCACCTACCTGGCGAATCTATGGACAAGGACGATGTAGGGAGGTAACCTGGACACAGAGAAGGACATTTGCTTTTTGATATGGCACTGAGTGGTAGATACTGAATATCTCAAAGGAAAACATGGCTCTTTAGATTATCCTCTGGTTTATGGCTTCACTTGTTAGGGTGCTGATGGATGTCGACGTCACGGAAGGGAACAGTTAGGAATTACGGTTAAATTCTTAAGCTCATGAACCACTCCGAAATAATGTGGCATGGTCATCAGTCTATATGAATTATAGAAAATGGGGATCATTACAGGCCAGCAGTTGGGTGTGGCACGGGAGCAGTAGGTGGGAGTGACACATGACCAGCAGGTGGGTGTGGCACACAGCCAGCAGGTGGGAGTGGCACGAGGCCAGTAGGTGGGTGTGGCACGAGGACAGCAGGTGGGTGTGGCACACAGCCAGTAGGTGGGAGTGACACATGACCAGCAGGTGGGTGTGGCACACAGCCAGCAGGTGAGAGTGGCACGAGGCCAGTAGGTGGGAGTGGCACGAGGCCAGTAGGTGGGAGTGGCACGAGGCCAGTAGGTGGGTGTGGCACGAGGCCAGTAGGTGGGTGTGGCACGAGGCCAGCAGGTGGGTGTGGCACGAGGCCAGCAGGTGGGTGTGGCACGAGGCCAGCAGGTGGGTGTGGCACGAGGCCAGCAGGTGGTTGTGGCACAAGAAAATAATGCATAAACTGTAGGGAGTCTAGATTCAGGGCATGGCAACGAAACTACACCAAGCTGCCACCTCCACTCCAGCGACCTGATGAAGAACCACTGCAAACGCTCGCCTCTCAATCTCCTCCCATCACGTCCGGCGCTGGCCGAACTCCAGGAGTTCAACCCCCACGCAACATCGTAACTCCTGGCACGTCATGGAAAAGGGTAGGCTCCCTCCAGACACAGCAACCAATCGTCGTACCCAGTGAACAGATGGTTGACAACACTGGTCTAGAAAACACTGAAGTGATTATGGAAATTCAAAGAGATACGAGAGAAAACCAAAAGCAGAACGAAGAAATATTTAAAACTATGGATGTTCACCACAAATCTATTGGAGTAACAGCTTGGCAAGAAAATGTAAATGTTAAGTGATGAGGTTGATCTTCACTAACAGGTAACAAGAACACCTGTACATAGTCGTAAGAAGAAAGCATGCATGAATCTATCGATGTGCTATGTTAGAAACTCAGGTAGCAGGGTGAAATGGTTGATGTACACTAACAGTTCACAGGAAAACCAGAAAATGGGTGACAATAGGAAGGTTTAACGTGTTCAAATATAGTGATATACTCTTTTTGCGAAATGACACGAGCTGGGTGAGAAAGTTACTGAGCAGCGAAAAGCATGTAAAGCTTTTTAGAAAGACTAAAAAAAGATAAACAAAGATGTATCACCGTCAGGGGATCCATTAAATTGTGGTGCTTCACACACTGATGATGATAGGAGGATGGATGAAGATGGATGAGCAAGGGGGTGCACAGTAATTTTGCCGGGGTTATCGGCACGAATCAATCAAATCAGGGCCAGTAGGAGCGTGTGGCCCGGGGTCAGCAGGTGGTTGGGTTAACAGCTGTCTGGTCGTAGGAAAACGGGCCCCCTGGTAACCTACCTAGTCCTAGAAAACTGGGCTCCAGGCAGCGTCACAACCAACTGACGCAGAGAAGACTCGCGCTCAAAGTGTGGGGTAAAAAGAAACATGATTATAAGAGGTATTGAAGATTCACCAGTTTTATGTAACATGTGCGATGGAAACTGAAGGAAAAACATGTACGAAGTAAGTGTAGAGGGAAGAGACAGCGTGGGGCTCTACCATCGTCTTCACGTCTTCCTGGTCTTATCAGTGTTATCTCTAGTTCCCAGTGTTATCATTGAGGCTAAAGTGCCATATTTAGGTCACAGCGTTATCCCTGAGGTGACAAGTGTTATCTCTGAGGTCACGATGTTATTCTAGAGGACACAGAGTTCTCTCAGAGGTCACTGTGTCATCCCTGAGGCCATGAGTCATCCCTGAGGCTACAGTGATATCGCTGAGGTCACATAGTAAGGCGTAAAGAGGCGGGGTGTTAGGGTGACCATCAGGGAGCCTTAAACAGAATCGGCTGGAGATTTGTATTGTGCATAATACGATTGCAATAATGACTTGAATCGAACTGAGGGCAGGTCCTGGTGGCGCTCTGGTGGTGGTGCTGTGGAGACAGTGTGTAAACTGGACACCCCCATGGAAGAATTCAACTACGACAACCCCATTGGGATTTGCCATTTGGGCGTCCCATGAACGGTCCCATATGAGGTTTCCCTATCAGGTAACTCTTAAGATGAGGTCGTCCGTGAGGGCACATCGTATAGGACGCCTCATAAGAACACTCTATGATGGGGTTATATGAGGGCTCCTCATAAAAGCAGCGAATGAGGGCACTTCATAAGGATATCCCATAAGACCGCCCCATACAGGCAACTCGTAAGTGTGCCCTATAAGGGTATACCTTAAGGGCGCCCCATGCAGGTAATATATTACTCCCGCCCTTTTGATCGTGGGGGTCTGGCTGTGAATAATTAGATATGACCTAAATATAGCTGCGCCACCGTTGAACTCATCTATCAGAGAAATGTTAAGGTGAATCAAACATTTATTCATTTTCCGCTTGACTTTTGTCTGCCTCTTAAATGTCTTCTCTTCGTTCTTATCTGCCTTCTCAAATATTTCCCCAGACACTCGTCAGCCCTTTTTTTCCCCACCTCTGATATTTTTCCTCGACTCTTATCTGACCTCTCAAATATTTTCCCTTGATTCTTATCTGCCTTGTCGAGTGATGATGGTTGAGAAAACACAAGAGAGCGAGTAAAGTCAACTGGTCTGTGTTATTTTCCCTTTCGCCTACGAGGAATCCTACCGTTTCCTTACCTTTCATGTTCTTTATCACGCGTGTGAGGGACGCTACTCCCCTGAGGATGGGGACTGGATCCCGGTGAATCATCTTTGGCTCGCTTTTTCCCCTCGCTTAACACTCTGGGTCTCCCAGTCCACCGTCGCGCCTGTAGGGGGGCTGCACCAGGGACCCCCTTCTGTATGAACTTGTATAATAATCCTATACGAAAAAAGTGGGTGGGAGGTGATGTCAAGACCCCTGGTGGTGGGAAGCAACAGAACTTTTTTTCACTGTCATTTGCCACGATTGTGTACAGCAGACCTGGAGGGACTAGCCAGAGAAGCCTCAGCTCTAATGGACGGTTCTAGAAGTGACTTATTTCTAACGTAAAGCCAAGAGAGAGGGGTGAAGGCACGCCACCACCCCAGCCTCACCGCACTCACTCCGCCAAACACAGGCCTCCCAAGAGGGATGAATGGTGCTCGGGAGGACGATAAGAGGCTGGAAAAGCTAGGCCTTACTGGAGAGCCACAAGGGGCCTAGCAGAGTGGTGCCTAGAGAGACCTGCCGGAGCTTAGGAAGATATACAAGTCTCCCTCGAGCCCTGAGCGCTCTTGATCTTGGCCGTATTGCCGAGGAAACAGGAGCAGCACATACCACCAAGAAACAAAGCAATGTTCCCAACTCGTCGGCATGAGATGGAGGTCTCTCCCGGCTGGCGAAGACAAGAAGCAGTGGCGCCATATCTAAACTTGTTAAGATTTGATGACAGTCTCTCAAAACTGTCACTTTACAACAGACCAATCAAAAACCTAAAGGCAGTCTTCTGCTTCCTTTTCAATTTGGAGCTGCGGGTTACATCATCATGAGCGTTACTGTGAGAGATCTGGAAGCGTCGACAATAAAGAGGAATATAGTCGCCATCCTCACCTTCGTTGTCAGTACTAAGTCCTTAACTCGTGCGGCTGGTGTGCAGCCATCTCTGGTGAGTGCAAATACACTTTATGCCACCATGAAGCTCCGTCCTAAGTGTTCAGGGAACCCTGGCTCGTGTGATGACCCTTAAGTAAAGTGGCTCAATGCCCTCCAGGGTACTGGACCTGGGAAGACTCTCACACACCTAAAATTTTTATATATATATATAATATATATATATTATATATATATATAATATATATAATATATTTATAATTTTCCAAAGAAGGAACAGAGAAGGGGGCCAGGTAGAGGGTAATTCCCTTAAAGGCCCAGTCCTCTGTTCTTAATAACGCTACCTCGCTATCGGGGAGAATGGCGAATAGTATAAATATATATATAATTATATATATATATATATATATATATATATATATATATATATATATATATATATATATATATATATATATATATATGATTCGACGCACTGTGTATGACTCGACATGTACCGCACATAATTCGATGTATGTTCTATGTACTTCGACGTGTCCTGTACGTATGTCATTCGACGTATACTATATCGACCATCGTGCTTGTCAGTTTTTACGTCATGAGTACATGCGTGTATTCCTAAGCAACAGGACACAGTGGGAGACGTGTGTGTATATGATCATCAGCAGCCACATGTTGTCCTGGTGAGGGTAGGAGGTGGGAGGGAGGGAGCGTGGGCGTGAGGGTGTGGAGTATACTCCGTGCAGCGCCCTCTCTAGCAGGAGCAGCAGGTGTGGAGGGGACCACGCGGCTCGAGCAGTTATGCAAGCGTGTGTTGTGACTGAGGGAGCAACACTTCCCCTGCAACAACTCACACCGTCAAAGCCTCGGGAGTGAACACTGCCTGTGATTTAAAGCACGACCGTGCGACCCATGACCACCGATGGAAAAGACCCGTGGATAGGATGCCCCCCCCCAAAATCCCCGTGGGTCAGGTTCGAATGTCACGTCATCGCACGCAAGGATCGCGCTGTGGAGTTCACCTGAGCACGAAGACCCTGTTGTCACGTCCCACATCACGCCTGCCAACACCAGCATCTACGCAAATTGCGCTGGTGCTTAACGCCGTGAGACGATCATTCATTATAATATCATATTACGTACAGCCCATATACTGTCTGAGATACGAGTGAAGTGTGGTGAAGTGTCTTGTTTCTCGGCCGTGGAGAACACTTGACGGGTCTATATATAGCAGGCCACCTGTGGTGGAGCAGGTTGTCTACACCAGCTGGGGGTGTGGGGAACACGAGTACATGGCAGGATGTCTACACCAGCTGGGGGTGTGGGGAACACGAGTACATGGCAAGACGTCTACACCAGCTGAGGGTGTGGAGAGCAGACGTGTATATACCCCAGACTCTCTACACCTGGCGATGTTCCCGTCGTTCGCTTGATCACTGGGTGAACTCTGCACTATGCCTGCTACTCATGGGCGACGAACAGGTTGTGCTGGCCTGGTATGCAACCTTACGGGGCTCAGGTCCGACGCTATGTCATCATACCCCAGGGGTCGTGCCGTCGTGCTAAGAAAGGTCGTACCGTCGCGACCAGGAGGCGGAAGGTGCACTCGGACAAGAGCAGACACGGGGGAAGTACTGAGAATATATTTAGTTCTGGTTGATCCCTGTGGTCGATAGACCAGTCCGTGGCTACCAAGACGGCTGGCTCTTGCTTTACCGCCAGTACATAAGACGATCTCCACACACACACAAACACACACACACACACACACACACACACGCCCACACACACCTGCTCATATAGCCAGATAACCTCTTATATCCACCGGGATTGTTTATATACCTCAGCGAGCATTACACCCTTATCCCCGCGTCGTCCAGATGTAACTAGTACGCACTCATGCGTCTCCTGCCCACACATTTACTGGCCGACACTTCCTCTCACACACACACACCACACCTGACACTCCACACCTGTCCACACACACACACACACTCTCACTCGGACACACCCCCTTCTTTCCCCATGTCAACACTTTCGTTAACATTACTCCAAACCAAAAAATCCATTCAGTAAAACCCAGCTCATCAACACACTCAATTAGTGAGAACCACACACACTCAGTAACAACCCTCCCGCCACACACACACACACACACACACTCAATCAGTGACCTCGTACACACTTATGAACTCAACCCGCACGCGCCATCGTTAACACACTCGCTCAAAAAGACGGTAAGAATGAGACAATTTTAAGCCATCGACTGCTCGCATTAGCAAGTCTCCCGCTTCAGGGAGAGTCACACGGGAATGGAAGTGTGCCAGTGTTACGCTGATGCTCGGCAAAAAACGGCAATAAATCCTGGCTCGGAAATCACCACCCAATTAACTCGACGTTCCCGTAAGTGGTGGTGGCACCACTGATGTAAGATGAGACTCTAACTAATCTAAAGCGTCGCCACTTATTCAACAATTCTAAGCACGGTTTTCGACGGTGTCGCTCATATCTGTCAAATCTGTCTGACTTCACATTTCTGATATAGTCCCCCAATAATGTTAAAAGGGAAAACAGGTGATATCACTACTTAGATCTTTAAAAAGTATTGGGTGGGCTCTTATATATATATATATATATATATATATATATATATATATATATATATATATATATATATATATATATATATATATATATATATATTCATGTGTGTGTGTGTGTGTGTGTGTGTGTGTGTGTTCCTACAAATGTTACCGGTTGATAATCTTATTCTCTATTTCCATGTTCTATGTCATGTAATAAGTACTTTTTTCCCAGGTGAGGAAGGAGCGTAGGAGTCAGTACTGTACATACCCACCGTTCATCCTGGGACACACATTAATTACTTGGCTTCATTAATTCCGGGTCGCAGTCAGGACTACCAAACAATCTATTAAAGTTACCTTTGTACCATAAGTCGGCAAGCTTTGGTATGCTAATATGGCTGGTTAGCCTCATGACCGTCATGGGTGGCTGACCTCACCTTATTACTGCTGGCGCCCTCAACCCGCACCGCCATGGAGTGCCTGACCTGACCTGACCTGAGACCTCCAACCCCCGGTAAAATAGCTGGCGTCTGAGGCACGACCGGGTAGGTCAGTACAACATACAAGTCCTGCCGGTGTTGGCCGAGATCACAACTCGAGCTGAGGTTGTCATATAAGACGTCCTCAGTGACAATGACACCGTCGCCACTGGACACAATTTCACACACACACACACACACACACTGTATCTACAGACGGGGCCCTACAACATACCACTGGAGAATGAGGGTCTCTGAATCAACAACTTTTGGGTACTCATTCTCCAAATTGAGCTGTGTGCTGGTCTCACTGCCTTGGAATTTGACAGTAACTTAAATAAAAAAAAAAAGAAATCGTTTCACTGTAAGTGACTCTCTTTCCTCAATGACAACATTAAACCCCCATTAGCATGACTGTAGTATGCCTGGGTCTGAAGCACGACACCTGGTATAACCAAATATCCCATGGTGGAGTAAGAGGGTAATTTCTCTGGCTTCCCATACATACTGGGTTCCGAATATAGGACTGCTGAAGTAGCAAAGTCTTATGCCCAGAAGAATGTCATTGACTATAACTCGAGTCTACCTGCGGGTACTTGAACAAAAACATTGATTCAGAATGTAGATGACCAAAACCTTTTGGACTACGGTCGTAATACCATGCAAGAACATCTCATATATATACGTAGACACCTTGATGTTCTTCGTCATCCGACTTAGGTTGGTCTATAGAGATACTCATGGGAGTTTCCCCCACCTACTGATACTATTAGACAGACCAAATGTGAATGTCATCGGCAGAATTGTATCTGACTCACGCTGTATAAGATGTGAAATTCAGAGATGATTTGTGCCAAACTTTACAAGATGCGTATAATATTTCACCCGTAGCAATATTCTATCCCAGAGACTTGATAACTATCCTAATTTTACTTATCATAAATAGTTCACTCATTATATACATAATATGCACTTAACCCAGTTCATTTACTATGCAACTTGTTAGATAATTCATTCATTGTGGCTCAGTCTTTGTATACAACTATTCACATGTATAACTTGCAACGTCACTCAATCATTGCAGCCTAGTACCCCTGACCTCTTGCACACACTGAATCATCATCTGTGCCACATCCACAGAATAGATATGAGTGTACAATAAACATCACCGCCCTTGCGGCAAAAATCAATTCTGATCTGGTTGCCGTACCAAGAGAAACATTTCTCCGTTCATTGTATTTCGAGGGGATGGCCATTATGCAATGTCAGAATTCTGTTTTTCCCGATAGCTAAAGCTCTGTCTATTTACTTGCGGAGATGCGGCCCCGGGAGCCTTTGTTCCCAAGCCCCATGGCTCACGGCTCAAGTGACTCGTGAAGACATAATACAAATGTTGCCCTGGCACCCTGGGATCCCCGTCTGCCTGGAGCAGCTCGAGGACAACCAGACTACACACGTCCTCAGACTTCCTCCAAACATGCTTGTCTCTACAGTCCAACACTTTCAATCATCCTGGGGTATGGAGGTGCCTACTGGAGCAATGAGGAGGACCTCTGCCGGAGACTTCCAGTTTTCTTTACCCACAGCAGAACGTGAAACAGGTCTCCCCTAGCAGCAGATACACAGACTAAACCATCAAGGATGTAACATAAGGATGAGAGCGCTTAAAGATAAGGTGTGACGGGTAAAGGAGCGGAGAGTGTAAGGCAAGAAAAGGGGAATAAGAAAATACACAGTAACACTTGAGTAACTGGTCGTTGATACAGAAATGTGTGGAGGATTGTACGACAGACTTTCCTGCAGGACAACAGGGTCGACCAGAAGAGGGCAACAAAGATGGTACCAGAATTAAGACAGCATATATATATATATATATATATATATATATATATATATATATATATATATATATATATATATATATATATACCACATAATCTCAAGAGTATAAATTCTTATATACGCAGAGAAAATTCCCTGAGATACAAATTCTAATGATAAATTTCAGATCGTTAAAGGGCTAAGGTCGCTGGTGAACGAGGGGCTACGTTCTACAGGAGCTATATATAGGAGCTGAAGATGTAACTGTAGCCCTGCCGTGGGAGTAGCATGTCCCAGTTACATCCCAGAATAATGAGGATAAGAGACAGATGCTCCCTTGCTAGCAACTGACGACCTTAATCGAGTAGTTCAGTATATTAAATTGATTCCCATATACAAGATGCCGATCGATTCACTTGGTGTATTTCATCAACATTTTCTCTCGTTTTATATAATCATATATTTTCCCCTTCACATGCACGCAGTGTTTTTTAAGTAAAACAAACACAGAAATACACAATCATTTTCAGCGTGGACATGTCCAGTCCGTAGCCTACGCATTTACGGCAATGGTATGGGTGAGAACGAAGGTGCGCCAGCTTATAAAAGCGACAATGAACGAATTTATGTTTTGCTTCCTCTGGCAAAACTCAAATAAAACTGGAGTAAATCTCCACACTAGAGTATCAAGGGTACCTAAGGACGATCATATCATTTTCCTAGGTCATGGTCAATGTTCAGAGGAGACTAACTCTAATTTTTCATTTAACGTCCAACAGCAAAACTTGAGGTTCTAGGTCACAAAGTAGCTTTATGGATACGAGGTAACATCCAATCGGAGTTATTACTATGCGTGTATCAGGCTGGGGGACGAATTATTGTTACATGGATGCTGCACTCGATCCTTGAAGATATGAGGACTTGTGCACAGCACGATCTGAATCATTTAAGCCCGTGAAATGCACAAGTCACCATCCACTCAATGATTCAGCACATACAAACAGCCCAAGAGACGCATTACAGCTTTAAAATAGGCTGAATCCTTTACATATGCATCACATATTTTCGGCATAGGAGAAACTTGAAATATAAATCTTTAAGGTACTGTAAACACTACTAGGGTAACCAAATATGTTTTCTTACTGGATATAGAATTAGGTTATTAGCTTGTGGCTCTTGAGATGTTAATTTCGTGAGCTGATCTAGCAAGCGTGACGTTCCATTAATGGGCAGTCATTATATGGTATTAACGCTCGTCAAGTGAAGTGCCCAGGCGTCTGAAGAGCCGTGACCCACATCCTCACACTAACATACCCCAGTGCCATCATGCGTCCCAGCTGGTTACATCTTGCTTTTGAGATTTTGCGGCTTGGATGAGTTCAAGGGCTAACCTAGATGCTCAGCTTACACATACATGAGTCATTCATTACTGCTGTGTACGTTGTACTTCATGGTATATCTAGTGGTTTCTGACGTGGTTCAACCTCCTAGTGTACAAATTAAGAAGCTGAGGTTTAACGAACCCAGAAATTTCGCTGAGTAATCAGAAGCAATGATCTTGATTTTAAATTCCTTAATGTATCATATGACATGCAATGGGGATTTATTTGTTTATGAATCTTTGCAATGAATATTCATGCAATGAAACTGACCTGGATGATCATGAGCATCTATCAAAGAGTAATGTTCCCTTTGATGTAAATTAAAGAATCAGAAGAGAGCAGTATCTAGTGATGGTTTAGAAATATCCCCAGAATCTGCATGTTTTGCTTTCCTTGTCTGTGAATACATAGACAAGACAATAAACGGAGTTTGCACAAGCATCGTGATTAGCAAAATACGCGAGTGTACATACGTGTCCAGAATAATAAAGACTAACTTGTCAATACAAATCAAATCCAGCACTCAATGTCTATGAATATGTGTATCAAAAATACTGGTCACGGATAAAGAAAGAAAAATGGTAACACTGGTTAGCCATATTTCACCTAAAAGCGTTTTTGTAGCCTAGAATTGCACATCTTCAAGCATTTTCTACTTTGCGGTTATCATTTTGCATACCAAACTTATTCGAACAGCAAATCACAGTATGAGTGTGATACAAACCTTAAAAAGAAACGTCCTTACCCAAGTCAAAACAATAGTGTCTGAAATATTGTTACTAGCTCAACATGATAGGTCCTATAATCGCAGGACAACAGCTGCGTTCAATTGTAGTACCTAATCTTACAGCAAGACAAACAAACAAACAAACAAAAAACAATAAGTTTTAATTTGAATTATGTGGTCAAACAAATTACCTCTGTCTCTCCAATGACAATCACTGCCTGTAGTCAAAATACAAATAATATAATTTTAAGACGTACCTGAGAAGACGAGAAGCTGAGGTATATACATAGCTATATTGCCAGAGTAATAAAAAGCACGGAGTCTCCTTTCCACTCGTTCCAAATCTCACATTTAGTCTGAAAGGAAACGTATTTCTGTTAATGTACAGTGTACTGTCCATATTCATAGTTTTCTTGCACTTCTATTTTCATGTGAACACTCCTGGACTCTTACATTATAAAAGTGCGTGACGCCATTGTTTAATCTTGGTCAACGGAGGCAAGAGATGAACCCTAGTACAGGAAGGCGGGCTTTTACATAAAAAAAAAAGCTTATAGATCGAATGAGAACATAGAACATAATGAAAAAAAAATCTTACCTCATTTGGTATTATCTAGGTGAATGTTAGTGCCACAATTTTCGTGGTTTTTACCTGTAAAACCTGGCACTAGCCTTCCTGAAATGTCTGTTTACCAAGTTTGAATCCATCTGTCGGTATATTCTTGCGTATGTTTGCAGTACTTCGAAAAAGTGTTTGTATCTTATTTTCTATATAAAACCTTAATGTTGAGGTAGTAGATCACTTTTTTTTTCATTTGTTATTAACGCAAGATGCTGATAGGTTTTAGACTTTCACAATATATTTTTTTTTTGACAAATAATGACGACTTGAATCCATCGTGGAACAATGGGTGACAGCTTGATGGAAGCGAGAGGTAGGTCTTCTCTCAAACTTTCCGACATATTCTCGTAAAGTAAGGTAAGGAACTTCAAGTCTTTCATCACCTTATGCTATGTGTTAATTGCCTCGAGGTTCTTTCACATTGATTTCACCCAAGTTCCTTTCATTCGTTTGATATAATCCCAAATATTCCTCGTAATTTATGCCTTATCCTTTTGCTGGAGACGAGGTTGACGTCATGATGCCATCGATAATTTTCTTTTATGGACACGAAATCGTAAGATAATGATCATTACCGGGGGCAGAACCTAACATTTAAGATTTAGAAAGAAAATGTTTTTCGGGTTGTCATTTCATTCATATTATTTCTTGAAATGATATCATATTTACAGTATTTTAAACTCTCAGTCATCACGTCAGGTTATAGTTTGCAGTGCACACTCCTACCTAACCATCTCCAGCAGTTGTATTAATTTGGATTAATTTCAAGAACGTTACATAGTCGTTTGCAATACAATATGTGAAATGGACATCCTCAGTTCTAGCAGGATAACTTACTGTAGTTGAATAATTCATATTTACAATATGTGTGCTTGTTGAAACTTGTCATGTAGACAGTAGTATTGATAAATGGTGTGTAGAAAAGAATACATCTACAATTTCAACTTGCTGAAATACATGGTGATTATAAGGTAGAATTCAAATGAAATTTCGATCTTATTTCTGGGCTACGTTACTTTATTTTTGTTTTACCTTTATTTCTAATGACTCCATATTTTACATGTGGTTCAGAGCTCTGTCCACTTTAGGGCTAAATTGTTAACGAACTGTAATGTAACATAACGTAATGGTACATAATGCCAGTAATTATATTGTGTGAGTTTACTTGAATTTTACCTCTTTATAATGACCGTGGTAACACAACTGGTAGGCTCCATACTTCAGCAGTAACCTAATCTCTTGTTGTCGCTGCTTCTCATCTGGTGAAGGTTTTGTTTGATGTTTAAATGAAGATTCTTAGGCCTTTTTATGGAGCGCTTTGAGCATTAGTCTGTAACTAATTCATGAGAGGAACACCAAGTGATATGTCTTCTTGTGAGTGGCTATGTTTAGAGGATCGCCAACCAAGCCATAATGGCCTGACACAAATCCTTTTTTTTACGACTATCAACTGCCAGGATCATTAAGGCCGTCAACGTCAACAGTCGCTTTCTTGAACACGTTCAGGTGTTAAAAATAATTTTAAGACCACATACACTCGCACTGCATGACTACATGGCTCATGTCCGTAGGAGGATAGGTTCAAGTATGTCACGGATGAATTAACAAATATTTTTGGCCGTTATATATATATATATATATATATATATATATATATATATATATATATATATATATATATATATATATATATATAAAGGAAATTTTCGGAATCCAATAGCATTAGTACATTCATGTCGCTAACTTTATCAACCAGAGCAGTAACCAGAACACTAAAATTTGAGCGGCATCATCAGAGCGAGGTCAGATTTAGGTAGTTTTTGATGATTGAGCGAATGCATCTGAAAAGGTTTTATGCAACCTGGTAAACGGTTTTACCCTCGAACTTTTCTGCTTCAGTAAATTTGATCCCAGACGTCCCGCAGACGGTATTACCCCCCTCACCTCGACTACGTTTAAGATGCGAAGACAAAGAATCAAGTATACTAGTTACCGATTTCTTAACATACTTGTTTAGGTAGCTATTTTATACAATAATCTCTCTCCACTTCCAGTTTTATTCTTTAACAACACGATGTTATTTCAGTGAATTTCATGTGTGTAACAACATTTTTGGTGGCAAAAATAGGAATGTGAGGGAAGAAAGAACGTAGACAACTTGACCTGATTATGTATGCATCGTTAACATTCATAGGGCAGAGTGGTCGCAGAGAAGGAACGCAGTGTTCGTCCACCGTCAACTGTTAACCAGCTGCTGACCGAAATATAGGATGTGATATTATAAAGTCATTAGGTAGGTTGGTTGATTGAGCCTTAGGCCTATCAGCTGCAGCAGTCATGTAAGGCCGTGTTAAGGATACTTCGTAAACCACATACATTTTCCTCTGTATTTGGCCCTCGTGAGTATTCTTGTTTCCTCTTATACAGACTAGCGTAAACACAAAATATGGCTGGGGGAAAATATGTTCAGACCGTCATTGTGTTGAAATATTCACCGAACTCTATAACAATTCGGTGCACTTTGACCAGAGAATCCAGTTTTCACTATCATTATTATTGTAATTATTCAGTCTTTTAAGGAGCAGTAAGGCAAAGGATGAAGTGAAGTTGATTAAACGCTGACGCAGATGAAATGAAATGTGTTCTTACCGGGTAACTGGGCAGTAGCATGAATGTATGTATGATTTTCTTGTCATGTGATAAAAACCTGTGAGGGAAAAGTTGTGATAATCCATGAAGAACTTTGACTTTGTTTACACACGAACGGTATTTCCTTTGACTATTGTCGAAAGGCTTATGTAATCATCTCTTGAATACTAAACCATGTTTCACACAGCGAATCTACAAATGATTTTTTTTTTCTGCCCGCTTTTAGCGTCTACTTTATTGTGTGCCCCGTACATATCTTGTGAATAGTATCGTAAAAGGGTCATTGTTAGACCCCAGTGGGCAGATGATTACGACGTAAATCGTTGCTAATTGGTACATTACATAAGCTTAAAATCTTTTATGCTGTAAACCTTGTCAGTGTGTTTTAGCATAGCGCTGCTTCTGGCAGATTCACAAACTGATATATGTTTGGTTTATCGAGTTGCTTTACATGTGTGTAATGTATTATAAGGTGGACAATTTTCCAGGAAAGTAACCGCTGAGACGGTGTTTGGCATATGGAGTTTGTGTACGGAAAGTAAGAGATATTGTTTACAGTTTGTGCGGGTCATGCAGCCACCCCCTGGCAATTTGTCAAATTATAATCTCTCCTGTTTTGTGACGGGAGGTGTTTTGTGGTGCGTGATCCATTAATTGGCGATGCTCATGAGATCTGATTGTTGTTTCATTCTTTTTTTTATGTATAGTGCATCAAAGTAAGTGTTTATCTTGCGGGAAGTATGTGAACTTAGCTCACATGATTGAAGTCGTGGCATTATAGCTTAGAGAAAGAAAATTTGCTTATATGAATTGCCTAGTTATGACCCACCGTGATGTCTCCCCACTGTTGACCCATGGGTACCTACCAGTAAATGCTTTTTGTCGAAGTGCTTTCATAAATCATGCCGTTATGTGGGACCCAGAAGTGTGGCTCATGGGACCTTTGAAGTCATTACGTAACTAACCTCATTGTGGACAGGTAGACATTAGAACTAGATAGATTATATTAACATATGCTTTTTTTGGTGTGTAACGAAGGTCCAATAGATTAACAATATAAGATAAATACACCAGGTTCTCATTTTTGTAAGGGAATAGTGTTCATGGAAGGTCTCCTTGTTGAGGAGGATACAGATAGAACTTTGTTGATAGTTCGCGTCTCCGTTTACATAAAATGATAAACGTAGCAAATGATTGATCCATGATTCATGGTAAGACTTATCGGATATTCAAGTATTACTGTGTATTTCAGCAGATTAGCCCGTATGACCAAATTCTTTTGTGTATGACGAAGTGTTGCATAGATAGCGAACAATATATATATATATATATATATATATATATATATATATATATATATATATATATATATATATATATATATATATATATATATATATATGCTCGTCAAGCGACATGCTTTTCATGTTATCGAGAAAGTTCAGGGCGAGGCTACAAAAAGTTACGCACACCGCTTGAGTATATGTTCCGGGAGGGATTTCTTTGCTTGTAAAGTAGCAGATGAACTGGGGTGTAGTGGACTTTAACCTAGCCAGCTACACTGGGGTGTAGGGACTTTAACCTAGCCACTACACTGGGGTGTAGTGGACTTTAACCTAGCCAGCTACACTGGGGTGTAGTGGACTTTAACCTAGCCAGCTACACTGGGGTGTAGGGACTTTAACCTAGCCACTACACTGGGGTGTAGGGACTTTAACCTAGCCACTACACTGGGGTGTAGGGACTTTAACCTAGCCACTACACTGGGGTGTAGTGGACTTTAACCTAGCCACTACACTGGGGTGTAGGGACTTTAACCTAGCCAGCTACACTGGGGTGTAGGGACTTTAACCTAGCCAGCTACACTGGGGTGTAGGGACTTTAACCTAGCCACTACACTGGGGTGTAGGGACTTTAACCTAGCCACTACACTGGGGTGTAGTGGACTTTAACCTAGCCAGCTACACTGGGGTGTAGTGGACTTTAACCTAGCCAGCTACACTGGGGTGTAGGGACTTTAACCTAGCCACTACACTGGGGTGTAGTGGACTTTAACCTAGCCAGCTACACTGGGGTGTAGGGACTTTAACCTAGCCAGCTGCACCGGGGTGTAGTGGACTTTAACCTAGCCAGCTACACTGGGGTGTAGTGGACTTTAACCTAGCCAGCTACACTGGGGTGTAGGGACTTTAACCTAGCCAGCTACACTGGGGTGTAGGGACTTTAACCTAGCCAGCTACACTGGGGTGTAGTGGACTTTAACCTAGCCAGCTACACTGGGGTGTAGGGACTTTAACCTAGCCAGCTACACTGGGGTGTAGGGACTTTAACCTAGCCAGCTGCACTGGGGTGTAGTGGACTTTAACCTAGCCACTACACTGGGGTGTAGTGGACTTTAACCTAGCCAGCTACACTGGGGTGTAGGGACTTTAACCTAGCCACTACACTGGGGTGTAGGGACTTTAACCTAGCCAGCTGCACTGGGGTGTAGTGGACTTTAACCTAGCCACTACACTGGGGTGTAGTGGACTTTAACCTAGCCACTACACTGGGGTGTAGGGACTTTAACCTAGCCACTACACTGGGGTGTAGTGGACTTTAACCTAGCCACTACACTGGGGTGTAGTGGACTTTAACCTAGCCAGCTACACTGGGGTGTAGGGACTTTAACCTAGCCAGCTGCACTGGGGTGTAGTGGACTTTAACCTAGCCACTACACTGGGGTGTAGGGACTTTAACCTAGCCACTACACTGGGGTGTAGTGGACTTTAACCTAGCCAGCTACACTGGGGTGTAGTGGACTTTAACCTAGCCACTACACTGGGGTGTAGGGACTTTAACCTAGCCAGCTACACTGGGGTGTAGGGACTTTAACCTAGCCACTACACTGGGGTGTAGGGACTTTAACCTAGCCACTACACTGGGGTGTAGGGACTTTAACCTAGCCACTACACTGGGGTGTAGTGGACTTTAACCTAGCCACTACACTGGGGTGTAGTGGACTTTAACCTAGCCACTACACTGGGGTGTAGGGACTTTAACCTAGCCAGCTACACTGGGGTGTAGTGGACTTTAACCTAGCCACTACACTGGGGTGTAGTGGACTTTAACCTAGCCAGCTACACTGGGGTGTAGGGACTTTAACCTAGCCAGCTACACTGGGGTGTAGTGGACTTTAACCTAGCCAGCTACACTGGGGTGTAGTGGACTTTAACCTAGCCACTACACTGGGGTGTAGGGACTTTAACCTAGCCAGCTACACTGGGGTGTAGGGACTTTAACCTAGCCACTACACTGGGGTGTAGTGGACTTTAACCTAGCCACTACACTGGGGTGTAGTGGACTTTAACCTAGCCAGCTACACTGGGGTGTAGGGACTTTAACCTAGCCACTACACTGGGGTGTAGTGGACTTTAACCTAGCCAGCTACACTGGGGTGTAGTGGACTTTAACCTAGCCACTACACTGGGGTGTAGGGACTTTAACCTAGCCAGCTACACTGGGGTGTAGGGACTTTAACCTAGCCAGCTACACTGGGGTGTAGGGACTTTAACCTAGCCAGCTACACTGGGGTGTAGGGACTTTAACCTAGCCAGCTACACTGGGGTGTAGGGACTTTAACCTAGCCAGCTACACTGGGGTGTAGGGACTTTAACCTAGCCAGCTACACTGGGGTGTAGGGACTTTAACCTAGCCAGCTACACTGGGGTGTAGGGACTTTAACCTAGCCAGCTACACTGGGGTGTAGTGGACTTTAACCTAGCCAGCTACACTGGGGTGTAGGGACTTTAACCTAGCCACTACACTGGGGTGTAGGGACTTTAACCTAGCCACTACACTGGGGTGTAGGGACTTTAACCTAGCCAGCTACACTGGGGTGTAGGGACTTTAACCTAGCCACTACACTGGGGTGTAGGGACTTTAACCTAGCCAGCTACACTGGGGTGTAGGGACTTTAACCTAGCCACTACACTGGGGTGTAGGGACTTTAACCTAGCCACTACACTGGGGTGTAGGGACTTTAACCTAGCCAGCTACACTGGGGTGTAGTGGACTTTAACCTAGCCACTACACTGGGGTGTAGGGACTTTAACCTAGCCAGCTACACTGGGGTGTAGGGACTTTAACCTAGCCACTACACTGGGGTGTAGGGACTTTAACCTAGCCACTACACTGGGGTGTAGGGACTTTAACCTAGCCAGCTACACTGGGGTGTAGGGACTTTAACCTAGCCACTACACTGGGGTGTAGGGACTTTAACCTAGCCAGCTGCACTGGGGTGTAGTGGACTTTAACCTAGCCAGCTACACTGGGGTGTAGGGACTTTAACCTAGCCACTACACTGGGGTGTAGTGGACTTTAACCTAGCCAGCTGCACTGGGGTGTAGTGGACTTTAACCTAGCCACTACACTGGGGTGTAGGGACTTTAACCTAGCCACTACACTGGGGTGTAGGGACTTTAACCTAGCCAGCTGCACTGGGGTGTAGTGGACTTTAACCTAGCCACTACACTGGGGTGTAGGGACTTTAACCTAGCCACTACACTGGGGTGTAGGGACTTTAACCTAGCCACTACACTGGGGTGTAGGGACTTTAACCTAGCCAGCTACACTGGGGTGTAGTGGACTTTAACCTAGCCAGCTACACTGGGGTGTAGTGGACTTTAACCTAGCCACTACACTGGGGTGTAGGGACTTTAACCTAGCCAGCTACACTGGGGTGTAGGGACTTTAACCTAGCCAGCTACACTGGGGTGTAGGGACTTTAACCTAGCCAGCTACACTGGGGTGTAGGGACTTTAACCTAGCCAGCTACACTGGGGTGTAGTGGACTTTAACCTAGCCAGCTACACTGGGGTGTAGGGACTTTAACCTAGCCACTACACTGGGGTGTAGGGACTTTAACCTAGCCACTACACTGGGGTGTAGTGGACTTTAACCTAGCCACTACACTGGGGTGTAGGGACTTTAACCTAGCCACTACACTGGGGTGTAGGGACTTTAACCTAGCCACTACACTGGGGTGTAGTGGACTTTAACCTAGCCACTACACTGGGGTGTAGTGGACTTTAACCTAGCCAGCTACACTGGGGTGTAGGGACTTTAACCTAGCCACTACACTGGGGTGTAGTGGACTTTAACCTAGCCAGCTACACTGGGGTGTAGGGACTTTAACCTAGCCACTACACTGGGGTGTAGGGACTTTAACCTAGCCAGCTACACTGGGGTGTAGGGACTTTAACCTAGCCACTACACTGGGGTGTAGTGGACTTTAACCTAGCCAGCTACACTGGGGTGTAGGGACTTTAACCTAGCCAGCTACACTGGGGTGTAGTGGACTTTAACCTAGCCAGCTACACTGGGGTGTAGGGACTTTAACCTAGCCAGCTACACTGGGGTGTAGTGGACTTTAACCTAGCCAGCTACACTGGGGTGTAGTGGACTTTAACCTAGCCAGCTACACTGGGGTGTAGGGACTTTAACCTAGCCACTACACTGGGGTGTAGTGGACTTTAACCTAGCCACTACACTGGGGTGTAGGGACTTTAACCTAGCCAGCTACACTGGGGTGTAGTGGACTTTAACCTAGCCACTACACTGGGGTGTAGGGACTTTAACCTAGCCAGCTACACTGGGGTGTAGTGGACTTTAACCTAGCCAGCTGCACTGGGGTGTAGTGGACTTTAACCTAGCCACTACACTGGGGTGTAGTGGACTTTAACCTAGCCAGCTACACTGGGGTGTAGTGGACTTTAACCTAGCCAACTGTACTGGGGTGTAGGGACTTTAACCTAGCCAGCTACACTGGGATGTAGTTGACTTTAACCTAGCCAGCTACACTGGGGTGTAGTGGACTTTAACCTAGCCAGCTACACTGGGGTGTAGGGACTTTAACCTAGCCAGCTGCACTGGGGTGTAGTGGACTTTAACCTAGCCAGCTACACTGGGGTGTAGGGACTTTAACCTAGCCAGCTACACTGGGGTGTAGGGACTTTAACCTAGCCAGCTACACTGGGGTGTAGTGGAAATTGAAAAACTGTCGAAGCTCTAGATTAACGAGAGAAAAACGTACAAGGAAGTGTGACAAAGGCAACGAAATAAGAGTTATGAAACTAAATAAACTGAGTATCAAGGTAAAGTGCTATAGTTGATGTACAATTGGATGGCGGTGGTTTTGTTGTTAGGCTCTGGGCTGTTTCGACGCTGGGTAGAGTGGCCCCCGATAGCACGCACATAACGGCAGCTGTTGAGGACCGGCGGACCTCAGTACTTTAGCATTAGTGAGAGGAAGAGGAGGACGGCTGGTGTGTGTGTATGTGTCCTCGGGAGGCCGACCCTCGCGGCTCCTGAAGAGGGAAGAGCGGCTGGTGGTTTCCTCATATTGGCCCCTTTACAACTACGGCAGATAAACCGTTGAAGTACGTGTAATATGACGAACGTTCCAATTGTTTTTCTTTTTTTCAGGGGTGACCATTCGCGTATATATATATATATATATATATATACGCGAAATGGCCCAGAAATGGCCCAACCCCCCCCCCCCCATACACATGTATATACATACGTCCACACACGCAAATATACATACCTACACAGCTTTCCATGGTTTTCCCCAGACGCTTCACATGCCTTGATTCAATCCACTGACAGCACGTCAACCCCGGTATACCACATCGCTCCAATTCACTCTATTCCTTGCCCTCCTTTCACCCTCCTGCATATATATATATATATATATATATATATATATATATATATTCTTTCAAACTATTCGCCATTTCCCGCGTTAGCAGGGTAGCGTTAAGAACAGAGGACTGGGCCTCTGAGGGAATATCCTCACCTGGCCCCCTTCTCTGTTGCTTCTTTTGGAAAATTAAAAAAAAGACAAGAGGGGAGGATTTCCAGCCCCCCGCTCCCTCCCCTTTTAGTCGCCTTCTACGACACGCAGGGAATACGTGGGAAGTATTCTTTCTCCCCTATCCCCAGGGGTAATATATATATATATATATATATATATATATATATATATATATATATATATATATATTTATATATTCTTAGAGAGTGATGTGAGTGTAAAAAATTCGTTGACACGGCTTGTAGTCCTCGTATGGTAAAATGTAGGTCACTGGGATAAAGGCGTTGAATAGATTAAACCTTATTACTGTCGTAATTCGGGAAGTGGGTGTGAACTCGCTTTTAGAATTTCTTTATTGCGCAATAAAATACGTAAATGGGGGTCGCACATTTTACACACACACACACACACACACACATACACACACACACACACACACGCTCACTTTATGCATACATATATATGTATTATATATAAAATAGAGATGCTATATGTTTGAGAATACGTCCGGCTCCCACGTCCGTTTAGCAGGGGAAATTAAGATTAAATCTCGCTTGAGTATTCATGGCTCTAAAGGACAGGTATGGTAACAGAATTTGAATATATATTCAAACTCCCAGGATCCCCTTAAGGTATAGGACTCCTGCATCTTCAAGATTCGACTCCACACACAGACAAGAGAACTGATGACTTTTTGGAGCGAGGAGGTCCATGACGAGGCTATACTCCTTTCCGTCTGTTGACGATGATATAACCTAGCCACACACACACACACACACACACACACACACACACACTTTTTCCGCATTCAGAGCGTGACATACAAATGTTGAAGGCATTAGCAGAGTGTTCTTAACACTGTGGCGAGGAAACTTTCAGTTCTTACAAGTGAGTACAGTTAGAAGGAGAGTGAGCGTTGCTTCAGCTGGGGAAGCGTTGGTAACACACACACACACACACACACACACACACACACACACACACACACACACAGGTAAAAGTAGCTGGAGGAGGAGATAAGGGTAACGAAGTGAGGATGTTACCCGTGACTAAGAATGTGGGACGCCCCACCAGCTGCAGCTGTACTGTCACAGTGACTAATGAAGAGGACAAGGTGTGTTACATCCTTGCATGGGTGTACAGTGGTGTTTCCAGATTCCACAGGGGCGTATGATTTTGATTCGGCAGTTTCCATTACTGTTGGGAATGGTTTTGAATTGCCTCTTGAGGTAATTTCAGAGAGCACAGTCCCGACGTGAGAGATCCTTTCGCTTCAAAGTAGTCCATCCTGTCCCCGCTCCTGTGTGTAACGTAACTTTGGGGTTGCGGGAGCCCTTGGAACCCCCTTTTTTTGTGGGGGGAGGAGGGTGAGGGTAAAACCAGGACCCTTCAGACAGGAGTCCCGGGGTCTCTCTCTCTCTCTCTCTCTCTCTCTCTCTCTCTCTCTCTCTCTCTCTCTCTCTCTCTCTCTCTCTCTCTCTCTCTCGTGTTCGGCAGTAGGATGAGTAGCACAGGCCAATTACGCACCACAGGTGCCCGTGAGTGTGATGAAGGCGATTTATTCATTTTTTTTTTTTTTTTTGGCCACTACCGCCGGGGAAGGTGGCCGGTTTCCCCCCGCCCCAGCCAACCCCCCCCTTGCAGATCTCCTGACGGGAGATGTTCCTTAGGCTTTGGAACCTTGAATGGTGTGTGAACCTAAGGCTCTTGAAGGGGGGGCACAGGTGGGTTGAATGGTGGTCCTCACCGAGTAGAAAAAAAAAAAGGACCGGTGGGCGTGAGTGGGTAAAGGTAGATAGGTAGAAAGAAGAGAGTAAAGCGAGGTGGTAGGTGAGAGGATGAGGGTTTACCTCGAAGGTGAGAGGGAGCGCGCGCGCGCGCACGTCGTGAGGGAGAGAGAGAGAGAAGTGTGCCACAGCGGAAGCCGTGACACCGGTCAAGATACAGTGCCACACCGACTCGTCAGACGTCGCTGTGGAGGAGATCCGACACGTTTCTGGCTGAACGGAAGTCGCATCGCTTGTGACCTCACCTAACGTCATAGTATCATTTCTCTTTTTCCAGTGGTGGCACGGCTGGATGTGAGAATGGGTCTCAGCTGTTGTTGCGACTCGGTGATCCAATGTTCGGGGATGAGATTCCGTTTTAAAGAGACCTGATGGTTATTCGTAGCTCAGACGCGTCAACCTTCACGGGTTCGGTGGGTCATTCGGCGGTTTTCTAGGTTACGTTAGGGTGGGTTTAGGTACGGGAGATTAGGTTAAGTTGGTGCCTCAACCTAGCCAAAAACTTATAACCTTACTTACCTTAAGTATACGTTGTTTAGGGAGTTGGGGTGAGGAAGGTGGCGAATTTCCCGGTAATCCCGTCTGGTCTTTTCAGATTGATCTCACATCAAAGGAGGTGTATACACGTGTCTTTATTGGGTGTGCATATTGATGATATACAGAACAAGGGTGTGTGGTCACCGGGAACTGGTAGAGTACAACGGTTTAACCCTATGTGGAGGGCGACTCAAGCAATCCCTCGAGCACTCCAGGGTTGTTCATCGTTACCAAGGGACTACATCGTCGAACTCAAGTCGTTACATCGTTTTATTCAAAAGTTAGATTGTCGTACTCATGGGCTGGAATCAGAGTACTCAAGGGCTCAAATCATCGTACTGAAGGACTCAAATCTTCGTAATCATGGGCTCAAATCATCGTAATCATGGGCTCAAATCATCTTAATCATGGGCTCAAATCATCGTAATCATGGGCTCAAATCGAACGTAAGGGACTCGAATAATCTTACTTGAGGGGCTAGATTTGTACCCAAAGGGTTACGTTATCGCACTCCAGGGTTTAAGTAATATTGTGCAGGATGTAGACATGTCGTGCTCCAGGGTTTAATTCGTCGAGTCCAGGCGGAGGTTAAGCCTTCGTACTCCTAATGTAAAGTCGTCGTACACGAGGGGTGTGAGGCAAGCCTCTACTCCTCGACCACTTTAACTGGTGGGTGGTGTCGGAGGGGAACATGGGTAGGGGTGGGTGTGGACGAGGGATGGGTATGGGTCAGGGGTGGGTTGGGTGGGTGGGTTGGTACGGGTAGCAAGGCTCACCCTCGGGGCTATTGATCACCACCTCAAGCCCTCTCTCCCCCACCCCACCCATACTGAACACCCCCTTCCCCCCATTATCAGCCACTGTTGTTATGTTGGCAGGGGGGTGGGTGTCGCCTGGTGTTGCCTGCTCCTGCTGTTAGGTTACAGGTGTTGCTGTGTAGTGCTGCCGGCCATTGTTACTGAGGTAACTCGGGCTTCTCCCATCCTCCTGCTCACGTTTTGGTAACGTTCAGAAGTCGTACCGTTATGCCCAAGGGTCGTACTGTCATGCTCAGTGATCATATTTGTCACGCGCCTTCATGCTCGAGGGTCGTAGCGTCATGCTTAATAAGGGTCGAACCGTCATGCTCATGGGTCGTAACTTCTTGGTCGAGGGGTTATGATGCTCCGGTTCGTTTAGCTGTCAGACTTCGATGGAATGATAATCAGTCTGTGCTTTACGGTACTTGTCACTGAGGAGGGTTTTCTAAGAACAGAGGAATTATGTAAAAAGGCGAGAGAAATACTTTTGAGTAGTTCTGACTACGGAAACCTGGTTCACAGAACAAAGAAATAATTCAGGCATGATGTGAAGGGAGTGTTCGGAGTGTTCAGTGAAAACGTAGATCCTTGAATAGTTCTGTGTGTGTTACTGTGAGAGTGGAGACGTCGAGTGTGATCATGCCCATGTACTGTAGGGTTCCCACGACTCACCTTCCTCCCCTCATACTCTCAAACCCCCCCACCCCCCTACCGATTTCCTCATTACATTCACCTTCCTTCTTCCCTCTCACTTCAATCGCGTCTATTCAATCTCGTCGCCCCGTCGCCCCCATACACTTTGCACCACCACCGCCAGCACCGCCATCCCGTCACTTGACCCACATCTTATGCTACTGTCCACATGAGTGGGTAGTGACCCGTCCCGTAAATGTGTGAGTGCAGAGGTGTACATGGGGGCCCTCAGCTCGCCTCTGTAACTCATGTATAACTCCACCCTCCATGTTTATAAGTCACCCAGCCTGTAACGTGTGTGTGTGTGCGTGTGTGTGTGTGTGTGTGTGTGTGTGTGTGTTCCTATCTTTGAAGACACGGGGACCTCAACCCACATACTTCATAATTTTGTACGCTCTTAACGCTCCAAGGTCTCGTCGAGTGCCTGTAATGTGAGGGGTGTGTACGGTATTGCAGATGAGCTGGCAGAGAATGTGACGAAACTAACTCCCCTTCCCTCCCGTCTCAGAACCACCTCAAAACCCCCCATCTCCGTCCACACTCAGTACTCGCTGCTGCTGCTGCTCCTCCTCCTCCAGGTTACTACGTCTCACACCTGGTCTTCTTCCTCTCCTCCCTCACCAGTCCCAGCCATCTGTACGAGCCTGGCTGGCGTCCACATCCCTCACCATCTTCTTAACCATCTCCAGCGCCTTCCATCATCTTGCAATATCTTCCGCTGATCAAAGACCCCGTCTCTCTCTCTCTCTCTCTCTCTCTCTCTCTCTCTCTCTCTCTCTCTCTCTCTCTCTCTCTCTCTCTCTCTCTCTCTCTCTCTCTCTCTCTCCCAGATTTCCCTTTCACACCTTTTGTGTTCGGGGACACAGCCATTAGCTTGCTACCTCCAGGGAGGGCAGTGAGATAAGGGGTAATACTTTGAAGTTTGGGGAAGTGAAGGGATATTCAGTGTGTCCTGAGCCATCTATCTCCAACATTCCCCGTCGACGATCGATAGAGCGCTCGCTTGTGACATCCTCCGTTCCAAAAAGGGGAAAAAAAAAAAAGAAAGAAGAAAAGAGAAAAGAAATCTCCAATTTCTACCCTCAGTTTTACTTTGTCCTCCGTGTATATCCATCCATGACTGCCCATCTCCCCCTCCCCATTTCCACGGTTTCGTACTCTCCTCTCTCTCCCAGTCTGTCGCCCTTCACTGTCTCACACAGTCTGTGCCATTGCATGCCTCCCTAAGTCTGTGCCGCCCGCCCTCTCTCTCTCTCCCTGTTTCCCAGTCTGTGTCCTCTCTCTCTCTCTCTCTCTCTCTCTCTCTCTCTCTCTCTCTCTCTCTCTCTCTCTCTCTCTCTCTCTCTCTCTCTCCCCGAAGCTGCCTCCTCCGTGTCTGTACCCAGTCGGTCATTCCCCACGAACGATGAAGGTCAGCCCTGAGCCACACACTAGAGACACATGCCTCCCCACGAGCGACGAACTGCTTGTGATCGTGCGCCAGAATTAATGACGGCGAGAGGAAGAAGAGTGGACGCGTTTGCATCACCCGTGCACAACTCATGGATAAGGAGATTATTTTTGTGTTTGCTCAGGTGCCGCATGCCTCAGGGAAGAAGGGGGGGGGGGGCGCTGGCTTCTACACAGTGACGTGGCGGCGTTGCGCGAATGGGGGGGGGGGGAGGTCAATAAAGTGTAATGAGGCACTGACTAGAGGTATTACCAGAGTGGGATGAGGCTTTAACGAAGGGGGAGGAGGGAAGGGAGGTGGAGGGGATGGGAGGGGGAAGCCACTAACTGTGTAATGAAGCACTAACTAATGGCACTACTAGATTGTGATGAGGCGGCTGTAACTACGTAGAGGCCAGTGATCCGCATTGAGGAACTAATTACGGGAAAGGATCACTCTGTAACTTAGGGTCCGCTAATCTGCATTGAAGAGCTGATTTGGGGAACTACTAGGCTATGATTAGTGTCTAACTAGGGGGAGACCATTAGTGTGTGATGGGGCTCTCAATGGGGGTCACCTAACCCTGGCGGGGCAGTACGTAAATTGATGAGGTAATTAAACTGAGATGGAACCATGGTGTCCTAGAAACGGGACCTTGGAATGCATGGACAGGACGCTCGAGATGAAGACGAAGTTCGTAATGGAAGAATCTCCGCAGCACCCCAGTGGGGGGTAGTGCAGGTGTCAGCACCCCAGGGGGGTAGTGCAGGTGTCAGCACCCCAGGAGGGTAGTGCAGGTGTCAGCATCCAAGGAGGGTAGTGCGGGTGTCAGCACCCCAGGGGGGTAGTGCGGGTGTCAGCACCCCAAGGGGATAGTGCAGGTGTCAGCACCCCAGGGGGGTAGTGCAGATGTCAGCACCCCAGGGGGTAGTGCAGGTGTCAGCACCCCAGGGGGATAGTGCAGATGTCAGCATCCCAGGGGGGTAGTGCAGGTGTCAGCACCCCAGGGGGGTAGTGCAGGTGTCAGCATCCCAGGAGGGTAGTGCAGATGTCAGCACCCCAGGGGGGTAGTGCAGGTGTCAGCACCCCAGGGGGATAGTGCAGGTGTCAGCGACAACCGGGGGGCTAGGTGTCAGAGAGGAGGGAGAAGGCGGTGCCATACACAGACACCCCGGGAGTGTAGATGTCACCTACAATAAGGGAGTGTAAGTGTCACTTACAGCTGGGAATGCAGATTTGACGGATGATAAGGAGTTCACTTGAACGTGTTTGGATGACTAAAGAAGGTTGGTATAGGAATCAGACTTAGCGACGATTGAAGGACACGCTGATCAGCGAGGATCACATGGGCGGGAAGAAGATGATCAGGAAGACGTGTGAAACAAGTTGAGGACTTGGGGTGAGGGAGGAGACGACGTACCCCGTGCAGGGCGAGGAGGCAGAGCGATGCAACGCGCCCCAGACCTGATGCCTTAGAAGGCTTAGAGGAAGTCCAGACGGCCCCTCCTGTGATCTATCATTCATGTGTGTGTGTGTGTGTGTGTGTGTGTGTGTGTGTGTGTGTGTGTGGGACGGGGAGGCTGAGCACGGGTTTTTGTGGATGGTATTGTTGAGGGTTATGACAGCTCTTCCCAGATGCGGCTGCTGGAGGAATTGTAAAGCGTGTCTTAGATAGCCAGGCGAAAGTGACAGGTCCCGAGTGGGAGACGTGACAGGTCGTCGGTCTTGTGATGGTGTTTGTATTGTAGGGGATGTGGCTGGACGTATGCGATAGCCTGGGGGTTCTTGACGGGGGGAGGGGGTCGTAAGAACTGTTGTAAAAGTCTGGCTGGTCGCACCTGCTGAGGAGAGTTTCCAGCAGGTTTTTGAAGGTTGTTACAAACACAACTCTGGTTGGTCGTGAATATGTGGTCCTGAGGGGAAAATAGGTTGGTAGGTAGTTTGAAAGGATGGTAGGTAGGTAGGTAGGTAGGTAGGTAGGTACTCTTCTAAGAAGATAGGTAGGTATGTAAGTAGATATGTAGGTCCTTGCTCTTGTAGGAAGATAGATTAGTAGGTAAGTAGATCGACAATCCTGACCCCTTAAACACGGCTCTGCCTCTTAGGGTATGCTAGCATGACCTCTGACCTGACCCTCCAAACGTCGATCATCATGTCCAAGAGTCGTAGCGTCGTGTTGAATTCAGGGTCGTAGCGTCGTGTTCAAGGGTCGTACCGTCGTACCCATGGGGACTATAACCACCACCACGAAATCACTATATAGACCCCCAGGGGAACAGGACTTCACTATATCATATCACCTTTATAAAGGAATTCAACCGAGAGATTATTTTTTTTTCCCTTGTCAATAATTTGTTTCCCGAAATGTTCTAATTTGCATGCGTCAGTTGCCACAGCAGGTGGTTACCACCATACGTGAGCTCGCTTCGGGTGAGATGCAGGTGACTCAGCCACGCTCGGGGTGGGGGTGTGTGGGTGCTGGGGTGTGTAAGGGGGGTGGAGGTTGATGTCCTCTTCGACCTCCTGACTGTCAGCGACGCCGTTGGGTGGGTGGGGGTGGGGGAGGGGGGGATGGGAACCTTAGACCTGCTGGCTGTCAGTCACGCTCCATAGCCCCTCAAGATTTCCCCTCTTTTTTTTTTTTATATAGATTCTATTTTATAGTACTGTGATGATTTGGGCACGTGTGTCAAATGGTGTTGCATACCTGGCACACACACACACACACACACACACACACACACATATATATATATATATATATATATATATATATATATATATATATATTTATATATGTTATAATAGAACTTTAGAGACTTAACCTGCTCTAATAAAACATATGGCATATACAATGGATTCCAGCAAGAAAGAGCCTCATGTTTCCCTTAGACCTGCTGGCTGTCAGTCACGCTCCATAGCCCCTCAAGATTTCCCCTCTTTTTTTTTTTATATAGATTCTATTTTATAGTACTGTGATGATTTGGGCACGTGTGTCAAATGGTGTTGCATACCTGGCACACACACACACACACACACACACACACACATATATATATATATATATATATATATATATATATATATATATATATATATATATATTTATATATGTTATAATAGAACTTTAGAGACTTAACCTGCTCTAATAAAACATATGGCATATACAATGGATTCCAGCAAGAAAGAGCCTCATGTTTCCCTTAGACCTGCTGGCTGTCAGTCACGCTCCATAGCCCCTCAAGATTTCCCCTCTTTTTTTTTTTTATATAGATTCTATTTTATAGTACTGTGATGATTTGGGCACGTGTGTCAAATGGTGTTGCATACCTGGCACACACACACACACACACACACACACACACACACATATATATATATATATATATATATATATATATATATATTTATATATGTTATAATAGAACTTTAGAGACTTAACCTGCTCTAATAAAACATATGGCATATACAATGGATTCCAGCAAGAAAGAGCCTCATGTTTCCCTTAGACCTGCTGGCTGTCAGTCACGCTCCATAGCCCCTCAAGATTTCCCCTCTTTTTTTTTTTTTATATAGATTCTATTTTATAGTACTGTGATGATTTGGGCACGTGTGTCAAATGGTGTTGCATACCTGGCACACACACACACACACACACACATATATATATATATATATATATATATATATATATATATATATATATATATATATATATATATATATATATATATATTTATATATGTTATAATAGAACTTTAGAGACTTAACCTGCTCTAATAAAACATATGGCATATACAATGGATTCCAGCAAGAAAGAGCCTCATGTTTCCCGACTCGGGTGTTATTTTCAGCTGTGTAAGCTTATATAAGCAACACAGGAGAACTCTAATCAGGGGAGAACGAGTTCCCTGAATAGTGTTATCACTGGTCTTGCTACCCGTGTTTACGAAGGTTCTCAGAAAACCGACCTTCGGAACGCCATCATCGCGGATGTAACTGTTCCATTGTTTTTTTTCTTTTTTTTTTCCACCAAAGGTTTCCGGAACATGATTTGATCTTTTGAGGCATCGCTCCCGTCATGATGTGTCATGTTTCCCCCACCTTGTATTTGGGATGTGATTCACCAGGGTTGTTCTCTCAGAAGCTGATGTGAACATGATTTGGAATTTCACATCAATTTGGGAGAACCAGCGGAATGGCTTGGTTGATTTCTGTCGGGAGTTGGGGGGGTCTTAGGGTCAGCCGAGATTGCCTCGCTAATCATGGTATTACCTGCAAAAGAATAATACGGTGCTGTGCTCTCTCTCTCTCTCTCTCTCTCTCTCTCTCTCTCTCTCTCTCTCTCTCTCTCTCTCTCTCTCTCTCTCTCTCTCTCTCTCGTGATATTCGTTTTGTTACAAGATGTCATCTGCACGCGTTTATGATAGTATTCGTATGAACGTATAACCCACTGGTTCATCATGATCATGAACGGGTGTGAGTAAAAGTATGAACTAAAGTAAAAGATATCGACATGAATTTGGTTCCTATTGTCCAGAGTGAATAGCAATTTTGATAGCATTGTTATCCAGAATGTCAGCTGTTGTTGCTGTAAGATTTTCGAGAATCTGAATGATTTGTTAACGAACGTGAATGTTATGATGAATGGTTCTGAATTAGATGAGCTCACTGTATGTCAGCACATTCGCACGAAATGTTCACCTTACACATATGAAAAATGAAATCACGTTCAGTTACAGGATGTCAGTTGAGTTTTTTTTTTTTTTAGATGAATCAGTCCAAAGCACACTACCACGAAAGAGCGTTTGAAGGACGCAAAAAATAAGTATGCAAGAAGAGGAAACTTAAGTCATACGCCTTTATGAAAGATGTCAACACTGGACGAAATAACAGAATTCACATCATCTAAATAAGAACATTGCTTTCGTTTACCACGTTTGTGGACTTTCTCAGAGTCTACCGGTATTGATGCAACGACTAGGGGTCAAGAAGATCCGTACGTAGCAAGTTGCAGAGCATCATTTCCGGGATGATAATGTTAACTGTTTGCCGCCGACTCAACTCTGACGAACTCTGGCAACTACGGAGAGCACCGCGGGCCGCGCCACACATTTTCACCCGTCGTTAACGGCAAACAAGACTAATCAAACCAGTCACGTCCGATTTTCAGTGAAGTATTGCCTTTGTGTCATTAGTGAATACTTTGTTGGGTTTATACCAAATTGACAGCTTTTTAGAGACGTATCATTCACGATACTAGTTGCCGTCGTCCGCTGCAGGTACGCTGCGCGCCAAAGTACATCATGATCCGCTTGATATGGCTGACCTTACCATTGAACGTGAGCAGAAGATTGTCGCACCTTAACGTACCGTACGGTGCTCTTGGCGGTACCATAAGGTGCTGAGACTTCGTTCACGTAAAAATACTGACCAGTAACGAACTCGCCCCGAGAGCCAGACTGAACTTGCCCCCAGGGGCAGACTCCCTAATGGCATGTAAGTGGGAGACGTTTGAAGTGCTGGGTGCTTGCCAAATGTCGGTGAGAGGTCGTTAACTCGCAATGCGGGGATAAATATGTAAAAAAAAAAGAAATAAATAGAATTATTTGAAAGATAAACATTGACTCAGGAGTGTAGTCTCGGTCTGTTGATTATGGTGAAAGACATCGTATTCTTGCTTCTATTTACCCATCGAAATGATCGTTGGACGTCTCCTTTATAGGACAACCTTGTACACAGGACACTAGTGGTACGCAAACCACACATTATACGGCTCGGGTAGTCAACTGGCTCACTTCCAGTGATAATGTTGCTACCTGGCTGCTAACTCCGGGAGCTTAGAGATGATGATGCTGGCTAGGCTAACATTGTGGGTCGTGCGATGTTGCTAATCTAGATAAATTTTTTTGAGCTAGAATATTTTACTGACCAGGCTAGCACTAGGGCCAGCGGATAATTTTGAACTTTCAAGGGGGATGGGGCGAATTATGACGTGTGTGTGTGTGGGGGGGATTATGGCCTTTCAAAGGGATGGGGACGAATTACGGTCTCGGCAAGACTATGATAAGCTCAGAACAAGAGCGATATGTTAACATGTTGTACCTTAGGAACTTGGCGCCTTTTGAGATGTTCAGATGTCAAATTCAGTCACTCATATTGGTAAAATTCTTATGAAGCTGAAGACAGCTGTTGTACAGAAGTAAGTTCATGAGAATGGCGACCAGTTAGTTTTGAATGAAATTTTGTATGATATTTGATACATCGCAGCTGATGGTCAACAATCAAGGAAGTTTAGCTCGGTGAAGCAAATTGAAGATTTTTTTTAGGCAGAGAAAATTTCATTTCATCCTCATATCATGGTTTTGGGAAGGCAATACTTAAACTGACATGGTTGTTTCATTAGTCGTCAGTTTAAATCGCTTGAATATACATGTAGTCATACACTAGCATTTTGTTTGTTGGGATGAGAGGGGTTAGAATAACTGTAAGAATATACCAATCATCCTTATCATTAACTTCAGTGTATATTGTAGGGCTCAAGAGGGTTGGGGGAGTGCCCCCCGTCGCCCCTTCTCCCTTGGGTACGTCCTTGTTGCTATGCAGCTGTGTTGGCTAAAATTGGTGCTATTGTCTTGTGGCGGACCTGGCTCACTTCAGGGCTGAGGCATCGTTCCTCATTTAGAAAGAAGCCCCAGCGAGAGGGCTTTATCCGTAAGCTCAAAGTTTGGGACACTAACTTGAAAAGCAAAAACAAGCTTCTCAGGGGATCCTGCCGCTTCAAAGATGCACTGCGATCAGTAGCAGGGAAAGGATGGACTCGTTTGGAGGGAGTTCTGCGACGAGATTGCGGTTCGATCACACAGCATCACCGAGGTTGACTTTTCACTCGTGGCGTAACCACTATGATATGCAGAGTCCAGTAACTCCTCAATTTTATGTCTACCTGTCCGTAAATTCGTGGATGTGATAGCCATTGGCAATTTGGGTAATGGAGCCGGGCTCAATATTCTTTGGGGGAAATGGGGCTGCTTTTGATATCATTTCACTTATAGGCTCGGTTGGATATTTTTAGTCGATACAGAGTTGGATTCTATATGTCAGAACAGCATAGTGATACGTTGATATTCTTGAACGATAGGATCTTGAAGATGTACCAACTAGGCTTGATAGTTTGGAATGCTATGGGGTTAGCGTTAATGTTTTTGAACTATATGGTGCTCGACGTGATAATGCAAGAATGGGGAGAGGCCTGATATATTATCAGACCGGACGATGAGTTTCTGAGCTTAGATGCGCACGGTATCATGATGTCCTTGGGCCACATAAGCTTAGCTTCATATTGTTGGATGGTAGGAGTAGATCTATGCTTGATATTCTTAGGCCGTTTATAGCCGACTTTTATACCCTGTAGACCTAACTACGGCAGAGGAGTGCTTCTGTGCTCCCAATATCGATGCTGTACTAAAACTTCTTTTGATAGAGATGCATTTCTTGAGTCATGGACACCTTGTCCAAAATTTTCTGAAAAAATGTTTTGACATACCAGAACTATTCTGAAAATAGCTCGAGAACCAGAATTTATTGAATAATTGAAGATATGTTAATTGCGTGATGCAAAGAGAGCTGAAAGTCAAGTTATGAAGTTGGTTTTTAGGGAAATATTGTTACATTTCATTTCATATTTCATGAAATATAATTGCAGAATCTGTTTGATCAATTGCTTTTTCTTTGTCATGGGCAGTTTTCTTGAAACCTGAATGCATAGTTCTGAAGTTATACTATTTTCCAGATTCTTACTGGAATGAATGAAGGTTGATTTCGTGGGGAATTTATGATTTAAATTTTGTAGATAGCATGGCCGTTGTAAGGTAAATGATAATACAGGAGAAATTAGAAAAAATACATGCTTATATATATATATATATATATATATATATATATATATATATATATATATATATATATATATATATATATAGAGAGAGAGAGAGAGAGAGAGAGAGAGAGAGAGAGAGAGAGACTGTTCTGGGACGTAAATATTGAATTACCTCGACATGCGGAACACACGGAAGTTGGTATATGTATTGTTTTCTCATGTTAGCTGAGACGTCACGGGCGATTGAATACCCAAATCTAGGCCATCTCATTAACGCTATATATATATATATATATATATATATATATATATATATATATATATATATATATATATATATATATATATATATATATCCCTGGGGATAGGGGATTAAGAATACTTCCCACGTATTCCCTGCGTGTCGTAGAAGGCGACTAAAAGGGGAGGGAGCGGGGGGCTGGAAATCCTCCCCTCTCGTTTTTTTTTTTTTTTTTTTTTTTTTAAAGGAAGGAACAGAGGGGGCCAGGTGAGGATATTCCAAAAAAGGCCCAGTCCTCTGTTCTTAACGCTACCTCGCTAACGCGGGAAATGGCTAATAGTTTAAAAGAAAAAGAAAGAATATATATATATATATATATATATATATATATATATATATATATATATATATATATATATATATATATATATATATATATATATATATATATATATATATATATTATTTTAAGCCAGTCACCCATTTCATCGACCAGCCTCAGGGAAGGATGAACAGCTAGGTTTGTTGTGGACCGATTCCCGGGAAAGGATTCGAACCTATGCGTCTCGACCCCTGCGTCACGGTCAACAGCTTTAGGATTTCATTAGTAAATGTCAAGAGACCTTGTTTCTCGTTTATTGCATTAACCTGTTTCCCCGAAGCTAGACAAAAGTTTGGATGGTTTTTGACAAAGTTTTTGTATGAATTTTTAGAGTGCAAGTTGTATTTTAACTTTCCCGAAGGTAATTCTTTTCTCAAGGTTTAGTGGGGGTGGTAGGTAGGATGGTATATACAGTATATGCTTGGTAAGGTGTGAATGCTATGTGTGTGTGTGTGTGTGTGTGTGTGTGTGTGGAGTGAAGGCGGGGAAGCCTACTACATGTGCGCGCGGCCTTGTTGGGAGCGTGTGGCTAGCCAAGCTGGCCTCACTTGGCGGGCTTCGCCACCAACACCACAGTTACCAGAAAGTTCTTCCTCCACCACTGCCTTCCGTAAACTCCCCGTGCCACTGAAACCTTCCCATGACCTTTCTCTTTGTGAATTTTAATCCTGTTTGATATCATTGTCTGGGTACTGTAATCATAATTCTTTGTAATATGTACGTACATTCACTGGAGTTTGGGAACATTTTGATGTAGTGTATATCGTGTGACAGCGTTACATATATCATCATTGGTTCTGTTATCCTCAAACGTAACATACTTGTGGTGCCTTTACATAGGCAAGACCTCCCAAAGTATAACAACTGATCTTTGGGTACTTTGCCCTCAGTGGTATTCTAGAATTTTACTTTGAGTATTTTTTGTATATTTTTTGGTATATTTTGTAAACCAGTAAGATATTATGTATTTCTGCTTGTACAGCTACATCATGGAATGGTACACAATGATCATCAAGATAAGTGGTACGCAAGCAGTAACATACGGCGTTGTGACCATCAGCGATGATTGGAATGGATGCATTACTTACAGAGGACGCGGTAATTACACTCAGCGTGGAAATGATTGGCAGCATCGGCTTGTGTGTGTGTGTGTGTGTATGTGTTGGACGTTTCCTGCGTTACCGAGGTAACACCAGGTACAGACGGAGGAAAGGCTTCATTTGCTCACATCACAACCACAGCCTAGCTCATATGTTCCTTAGTTCATTGATATATATATATATATATATATATATATATATATATATATATATATATATATATATATATATCATGCAAACCTCCAACAGCCTGGATCGAACCCAGGACCACTGTGCAACAGGCGGGAGCGCTACCGCTAGGTTGTGTTCGCCCCTAATGGGGAAATGACTATTCGAATACTTTGTACTCGAATACCCTTCGTCTCACGTTGGTGAGCAACGGGGTCTACACCGGTCTTTTCCCATCAGGCTTACAGCCAGCAGACAGCATTTTAACGAACCTAACTGTACAACGCGGAGGTATATGAATGCTATGTGCTGGCTGTGTGAGCCTGATGGGAAAAGACCGGTGTAGACCCCGTTGCTCACCAAAGTGAGACGAAGGGTATTCGAGTAAATAGTATTCGAATAGTCATTTCCCTATTAGGGGCGATCATAGCTTAGCGGTAGCGCTCCCGCCTGTTGCACAGGGGTCCCGGGTTCGATTCTGGCTGTTGGAGGTTTGTATGTTTGATGACGGTGCGCGTTCATATGCACTTTGTTCATATATATATATATATATATATATATATATATATATATATATATATATATATAATAGTATCAAGTCTAAGCCGGTAGCTTAGAATTATGAGAGAAGCAACGTCATTCTTGATACGCAGGATGAAAGATGGTTCCAGGCCTCGATTCATCAGTCCTAAGTGAGGACAGAAGTATTTCCTTAGGCGGCTGCTGTCTGTAACCTAGTTACCGTGGGTCTAGATTGGTTCGAAGCATCGATTCAACATTCCTAAGTCATGACTGCAGAATTTCTTTCTGTAGGTGGCTGCTGTGTACAACCCCTGGCGAGGCTAGCTATGAATATTGTTGAGGACATGGTTGAGTAACGACCTTTTTCGGATGATGGGCGCTCTTTTTTTTTCTTTTTTACTAGGCTCCTCTCATTCCCACAGCTCTGGTGTCTACGCATCAGCTCCTGTAGGGCTTATTCCACGAAATCTTTTGTAAGACTTCTGAAGCCCAGACTTTGGAATTCGGTCTCTCGGCCTGTTTCTAAAAATATGTATTGCTCATCATAGCTCGTTTCCTCGTTGTATCATAAAGTTTACAGGTACAAGGGTTTGGCTTTTCGTTTTTTCTCTCGTCACTTGCTCATTTGGTTCGAGCTTTCCATGTTGCAGCTCCGTTCAGTGAAACTTTCATCAGATGCTGACGGAGTTGTGTCGTGTGATAAGCTGATGCTACAAGCTGTCTTCTACGCAAGTCTTTCTTCACGTTGCCTCCTCCTCCTCCACCTTACGACTCCTCGTTGCACCATGCACAGGATCCACTACATGGCTGACTGAATTCCTTTTTCTTTCTTTTTTTACCTGCGGTTGATCCTTCGCTGTTTTAGACGAGGATTCATTCATCGTCTTCAGACGTTCAAGGTAGATTATATATAAATAGATCAGGTAGACTTTTTCATTCACATTGCTGAACGAACCATTTTGTGCTCTTATGTCATGGAAGGTCCAGGGGTTGCAAATGATATTTTACACTTTTTTTATACTTTTTTATATCATTCGCTAGTTTTCAGCTTTTTGCAGCTATATTTCCGATATTTTTATCACGTGTAAAAGGTACATTTGTGGATGTTCCCCTTCTTTTTCCAGTTCTGTCTTCCACTTCCTCTTATTCTCCCCGTCTCTGGGTTAGTTTCCCCTCAGCTCCAGGACCTCCAGATTTTCCCATCAGCTTTTCCTCTGTATCAGTCGTCGCGTTATGTTTGCCTTATGATGTTTATCCTCTAAACCAAATCTCACGTTTGAACCTCCTCAGGAATACCTGGTTTGCTATGTAGTTGATGTGTGCTTGGATCTTGCTACCCAGTTCTCTCCTTCACCTGACTTCCAGTCGGTTGTGAAACATTAATGAGAGAGAAGTGAACAAAGAATTCCAGTTGTCTCAGTAGGTAATCTCATAACAGGCCGATGGGTCCTCTACTCCCTGTTTGCTGTGTGCCTATATGTACGACATCATCTCTTCCTTTTGCCTCTCCAGTTAACCTCTTCCTCTCCTCCGATCATTGATCCTTGGTGTTGCTCAGTCCCATCTATCTCTTGTCATTATCTCCTCCTCCTCTCTCGACTCTCCAGTGATTATCTATTTGATTTCCATTACACCCCTGTCATATTCTTTTTTTTTTTTTTTACACGCTGTTTTAGATTTATGGACTTGTCTGAGTGCTGATGCCCCTCTTCATTCATTCTTGTCTTTTGTGTGATCTGAATAATTCTATGCAAATAAGTTACGTTCTTCTTTGAGAGGGATTTAGCGTGTGAGACATGTGATACTATTCAATTCTTGTTTCACGATGATATTTGAATGATGTTATAGAAAAAAAAGATGAAGAACGTGATACCTTTGCAGCTGTAGTCTCAAATCAGTCTTTAATCGTTGTATGTAGTAGTGTGAACACCACACACTCCCCCACACTGAGCTGATCCTCACCGGGTACGTCAACCGAGCCCCCAGCCACTGGCAGATCTCTCAGCAGCCAGTGTACGTCTGTCCGTGGCACTCCGCCCTCCCTCCCTCCCTCCCGACCCTACTACCCCACAACCTCCCGACTGGCTTGATTCACAGAACCATATTCGTCTTTAACCTAGCCACACGTGTGGCATTTGCCTCATCCTCGCGCAGCGAATCGAACACTTCCCTTCCTTTACGGCAGAAAACGTTCCAACAGTCCCTTGGTTCTCTTGGTGTAAGTAATCCAATTTTTTTTTTTGTTTATCTAGTTTACTTTACGTTTATCTTTTATTGTCACTGAAGCAGTCATAAAGTTCGGCTCCTCTTGATTTACCTCAACTATTTAGTAGGGAAATTTTTTAACTCGGCAGTTTGCAGTTGTTCATGTCTGCCAGACTGGTGATATACCAGATGAGGTGAAACTAGTATACTGATATGAGTGGGAGTTTCGCCAGGGACAACAGTGGTTGGGAACAAAATTTCATAATTAGATGCTGCATATTTTCAACAACAACAAAGCCACGTTCCCAACAAGGCTGGTCATACATGAAAAAAAAAAAAATCGTGTGATGCTATTAATTTCAAGTGGGATTCTTTCCTTCATGAGTTTTCTGTGTGTGTGTGTGTGTCTGTGTGTGTGTGTGTGTGTGTGTGTGTGTGTGTGTGTGTGTGTGTGTGTGTGTGTCGTCATCTGTACAAGTCGTCAGCAACTTTGTAACGCAAGAGGATGATGCTTAAACTTTTGGCAGAAGAAATTAATCAAACCTTACGTTAACGCCTGGCCTTCATGGCCGAGGGTCGTTGTCGCCGACCTCAGCCGTCAGTCCTCAGTTCTCAGGGATATATTAGGCTGGATGTGGAGGTAAGTTGAACGGGATGCGCACGGAGCGAGTGAGTGGTCAACAGGTGACGGTAGACCGTTGAGAGATGAAGGGCAAGACTTTGCTCAAGGGTCGGGTATAAGTATCAAGTGTATACTGTGACATGAGAGGGACTGTTGAAACAAATATTAGAACAAAAACAAAAGGTTTTGATATAGTGTCTGCGAAAACGGAAGATATAACTGGGAGTGAACAGAGCTGTGGAATTTTGTTGACCAAAGCAGGGTTGCTGCTGTTTGAGGTGGTAAGGGACTTGTGGAAAGAGGAGACCATGCGTTAGAGTAAGCTGGGGTGAGAGTGAATCAGGGTTGAGGCTAGGGTGCTCAGAGCAGATACTATCAGGGCGGGCTGCTCAGGAAGGTTTGGCTAGTGGCATTCTTAGAAAGAAAGGGGACTGTGTAGAAAGATGCTGATGCCTTATCATATACATACCGGCCTCTGTCACCACTCCATTCAATACAGCCTCAGAAAATCTCCCATGCACATCCTCGACGTACGACTAGTGTGTTCCTTTGACACACACGATACTGCACATATTTTGGATACGTTAACATATGAGCGTCCGTAGTGTTGTGGGTCAGCGTCGTTGGCTATGGAACCAGCCGTCATGGATTTGATACCTGTTTTGGTCAGCCGGCTTATCATCCTCCCACTCTGGGCTTGATCGATTTATAGGTAACAGGCGTAGTAAGCTTTTGGGGGTATGAACCGCAGGCAGGCACGACTGCAAATGCGGACAACCTGTCTCCATGGTCGGTGCTTTAGAACTGAATTGCAATTGAGTGTGTGGTATGTATATTTCAGATGTCTTGATGTGTAGGAGTTCCCATTTGGACTGATGAGGGCAAAATGCCAATGCTCCGCTAGGTAGACGGGTTTCCCAAGACTGGAGTATAGAGTTAAGAAGATGAGCGGATGCTAAAAGTAATGATACTGGAGAGAGGTGTTCCACTAGTGTTCCAGTTATAAATGGTGTTAGGATCAGCATCAGCATCTTCCTCTCCTCTGATTACATCGTCTAGGTTAGGTTAGGTTAGGTTAGGTTAGGTTAGGTTAGGTTAGGTTAGGTTAGGTTAGTTCAAATTTCCTCCTCCGTCAGAAGATTCCAGTGGTTGTGGGTGGTGGGATGGGTAAGGTTTCCTTCGGCAGGAAGGTTCCAGTGACTGTACGTGCTGGATTATGTTTTAGTCATCTCCAGGAGGAAGATTCCGGTTCCAGTGGTTGTAGGCGCTGGATTATGTGTTCAGGTCTCGTCCCGGCGGAAAGATGTACCCAGCGCTGTCCAAGGAGACACTTAAGCTTAGGTAGTCATATAACAGTGGAAAAGAAAGAATACTTTCCGGGCAAAATAGATTTGCTTTCGCCAGGGTTTTGGATTCCGACCTTCGGGGAATATCCCGAATCATTTCACTCCAGTCATATGCATGACGCGAATGAAATTCATTTTCTTTTTTTTAATATGAATGGAAAGCACGTTGGCGAGTCGGAGCGATATGTGTTCGGCTAAAAAAGAATTTCACATCTGTCAAAGTCAACATTACGTTATTTCTGTTAATGTCACAGGTTACCCCCTCCACCCGCCACACTGAGAGAGAGAGAGAAAAAAAAGAGTTATTTCACGAGAAATGATAATGGTAGTAATGCCAGTGATGATGATGATGATGATGATGATGCTAGCTAGTGGTGATAATGATATCATCATTGATGATAATGATGATGATGATGATTGTTATTGATGTGTACGATGGCACATCGTGGAAATGGCCCTACAATTTATGACCGATAGACACAGCTGATGGCTGGCTGCACCGACACCTACAAGTTGGAGGTCAAGTGGGAACGTTCCCATATATATATATATATATATATATATATATATATATATATATATATATATATATATATAAACAGTTATACCACTCCGTCCATAAGAGTCGAATCTGGGTCGTGTGAATGCCAGTTAAGGAGAGTAATTGTTAGACTACAGTGGGCGAAAAGCTGCTCGTCCCAAACCATTTATATGGTTTAGGTTCCTCACGCCCACAACTGTTGGCCTGACGAGGGAGGGTAGCCCAGCCCGCCCACACTCGGGTGTTGCGAAAACATTTTGATAAGTTCCAAAGCCGCTAAGGTCACGCTTATGTCTCCCAACATGAAATGTGTACGTGTAAATCGGTGTAAAAGGTGCCTGTGCTTGGTTATAGGCGTCGAAATTGCTGGCGTTCATAATATCTAGGTTCAACTCTGATGCAGAGCTGTGAAAAATTGCTTGGATTGATTTACACGAATACATTACCTGATTATATATATATATATATATATATATATATATATATATATATATATATATATATATATATATATATATATATATATGTGTGTGTGTGTGTGTGTGTGTGTGTGTGCCTCTTGCACAGGGGTCCCGGGTTCGATCCTGGCTGTTGGAGGTTTGTATGTTCTATGAAGGTGCGTGTTCATATGCACTTTATTCGTATATATATATATATATATATATATATATATATATATATATATATATATATATATATATATATATATATTATATATATAAGGCTAAGAGACGGGGGCGTTATAAGAGTAAAGAAAACAAACTTGTCTCATCTTAATACACCATTAGTAAGCAGAGGAAGTAATGACATTAAGTCACCGTCAACTTCGAAATATATAATGAGAAATATTATTTTCTGTTTCACGACCACGATGATGATAATGATGACTGTCGAACGAAAGTCGTTTCCCGTTTCTTTGTTCAGTGAATGATATAGTTTCCTCTGCACAGGAAATACGAAAAGTCTTTACACAAGCAATGACCAATATTGGCCTGCACTATATTTGGTCTTTTTTCGTCTGTGAAGCAGTGTAAGATACGCCCATGACCGTGTGTTTTTTATATTTTTTTTTTGTCACCGTTTTCTGTGGGAAGAAATTAAGAAATGTGGTGAGTGTGCGGTAAGTGCACTCGAAGATTAACGCAACATTCGTAGGAAGAGTTATTGATGAAGTTATTGTTCCATAAACGAAGAAAACATGGGTTTTCGTATGAAGATATTAGTCGTAGTCCAATCAAGACGGGAAGAAATTCATGGACAACGGAGATATTGAGACAGAAAGATGAGAAGGTGGGGTGTAGAGGTTGGAGTGACACAGCCAAAGTGTACGCTGGCATCTTAACCTTTCACCGATGATTGCCGTGCGGGTGTGACTTGCTTAAGGTGAACGGTTGAAACACCACGGAACATTTGTCTGAAACTTTTTTATAAGTGCTTGTTGTCATGGACGGCTGCCATCCCGCAAGATAACCTACATTGCCCGTCGTGTTTGGGCGGGTTGGCTGGCCTCCGCGGGCTTTTATTTGCTTGCCCTCTCGTACGGCTGCGAGGCGCGTCATTTTAGTATCGAGGTGTCTGCGTGCTTACGTCTTAAACGTGTTGCTTACTTACGTCTTCAGTGTGCACGTCACTCCACGGGAATGTCATCATTATTTTTTACTTTTGTCGCTAATGAGCTTATTTGTACACGCTTTTAGCATTCCCGGAATTTTGCACTTGGAGTTATGAGTCCCAGTTATTTTGCTTATTTATTAGGCTAGCTTTTATTATTATTTTTTTCAATGAGGCTGTACATTTCTCGAAAGCCCTGTCTCGTATTATTAAGGAATGTTGTGTGGGTGAGGTATTGTGTCGTTCTTGGTGTGGTTACCTGCAATATTTAAGCTATGACCACTCTGCATGCCACACACACACACACACACACACACACACACACGGACCTCCGTGTTGTAGCGGTTAGCGTTACTAACTGTTACGCATGCACAGACCGCCAAGGATCAAACATGCATTGGTTCGAATCCTGGTCGCAGCAGCGGTCCACAGTTCACCCAACTGTTCTTCCTCCTTTAGGGTCTGGCCGAAAAAAATGGGTATCTTGCATAGCCTAAGATATATATATATATATATATATATATATATATATATATATATATATATATATATATATATATTATTATTATTATTATTATTATTATTATTATTATTATACTTTGACGCTGTCTCCCGCGTTTGCGAGGTAGCGCAAGGAAACAGACGAAAGAAATGGCCCCCCCCCCCCCATACACATGTATATACATACGTCCACACACGCAAATATACATACCTACACAGCTTTCCATGGTTTACCCCAGACGCTTCACATGCCTTGATTCAATCCACTGACAGCACGTCAACCCCGGTATACCACATCGCTCCAATTCACTCTATTCCTTGCCCTCCTTTCACTCTCTTGCATGTTCAGGCCCCGATCACACAAAATCTTTTTCACTCCATCTTTCCACCTCCAATTTGGTCTCCCTCTTCTCCTTGTTCCCTCCACCTCCGACACATATATCCTCTTGGTCAATCTTTCCTCACTCATCCTCTCCATGTGCCCAAACCACTTCAAAACACCCTCTTCTGCTCTCTCAACCACGCTCTTTTTATTTCCACACATCTCTCTTACCCTTACGTTACTCACTCGATCAAACCACCTCACACCACACATTGTCCTGACACATCTCATTTCCAGCACATCCATCCTCCTGCGCACAACTCTATCCATAGCCCACGCCTCGCAACCATACACCATTGTTGGAACCACTATTCCTTCAAACATACCCATTTTTGCTTTCCGAGATAATGTTCTCGACTTCCACACATTCTTCAAGGCCCCCAGGATTTTCGCCCCCTCCCCCACCCTATGATCCACTTCCGCTTCCATGGTTCCATCCGCTGCCAGATCCACTCCCAGATATCTAAAACACTTCACTTCCTCCAGTTTTTCTCCATTTCTGCATGAGTGTCGCTTGAAGTAAATGCATCGTGCTGTACGCGGTTAGGTTTCGGTCTGAATGTGTGTTTTCTTTAGTGACTCCCCGTTCATTAATGTTGTAGATCAGCTGGTGACAGCTGGTGAATGCGGTCTGCACGATCAGGGAACGAGAGCCATTAGTGAGGGTAGAACATGAACGGAAGGCGTACGTGGTTAAAGAACGAATCATGAATATCTAGTGTGTTCGTGTCACGGCGCGGAGTGTTGGAGAGACAGTGGATGATTGTGAACTCGATCCTTCAGAACGGCAGTACGATCTTTGAGTACGACGGTACCATCCGTGCGCACATCGATGCAGTACGATCTTTGAGTACGACGGTACGATCCGTGCGTTCATTAATTACGACGGTGCGATCCGTGCGTACATAGGTGCGATTCCATTGAGCACAGCGGCACGATCTTTGGGCACGACGGTACGATTCTTGAGAACTATGTTACATTATCCGATGGGGGACAGGTCATAGTTCGAGGTAAAGGCCAAGCCTTCTTAAGACCGTACTGACGTGCTTAAGGCATGCTCCGTCCATTTAAAGAGAGCCAGGTTTAGAATCGTCTCATATAAAAACAGGGAATGAGGTGTGAGTGTTCATAATTAAGTAATAAGTTCGAGTGTAGCAAGCGGCATGTGGAATTATTAGCAACGAATATAATGTGTTTAAAGTATAAGTTCTAGGAGCAGGTAATATGAATATAAAGCGTGTGTTAGGAACAGAGAGTCACAGACGTTAAGGTGCAAAAAAGTGTGTGGCCAGAGTACCGAGTTTAAAGTTCCCGGGTTAGGAGCCAGCGTTCTAGACGTTAAGTATGTGTTGTGGCAGTACGAAAAAGAGCGCGAGTAAAACACAAGAGGCTCAAAAGCTTACAAGCACAGTTGTAATCTTGGAAACTGAACGCGAACCTTTGTAATGTACGGCTGCTCTGTTATCAGTAGAATCGTAATATCTTACGCTCCCGTGCTGGATGTAGACAAGGGTATTATTGTCCATACAGTGTGTGGTCGTTGGGGATGTCACACCAGCCTCACACACCCTTTGTTTATCTTGGGCCCTGCCACAAGCGTAACGCCACAGAAAAACCGTCAGAAGCTTTGAAGTCAAAGGCGGTTCCCTGGGATTTTCCTTAGATTGATTTGAGATGTGATAAAGCGAAACGGTAAGGGAGAAAGAGTTCACAAAATATAATGGGATATCTTAGTCTGTATCGTACATGTAAAGTATGGATGATATGAAAAGCAGTATATTGAAATTCATCAAGGGTTTTGTATGGAGTGAGAGCGTGTATGGTTCGAGGATTATCATCGCCAGGTGTTCACGTTTTTCAACAATTGATGGCCTGTAATCACCTTGACAGTCGATGGGCGTAAAACCCACATACTCAGCCAACTAACCCACTTGGTAATTGACTATAACCTAGTATCTCTTAATCTCAGTAGAGGTACGTATCATTTGAATGGTAGAAGAACGAGCTGTATTATGTCAAGTGCCTTTGCTAGGCTAGACTAGAACTTGACGCGTCCCTAACACCTATAGATGTTTGACGTGTAGGACGGTCAATATGTCATTAATCATTTGCGAGAAAATCATAAATACTCGGGAACATGTAATGAGCATCGTCGCTTTGGGAGGTGGATATCGGAGTCACGACGCGTATTATTTTGGCAGCTAGATTTGGGATCAAAGAGGAAATCTGTTAATTGAGTAATTCCATATGAATTTCAAATGATTTTCAGGCGTGAATAGCATAAAAAAAAGATCATAATCAGGTAAAGGTGTTTGTAGGTATTTACTTGATTTTTTAATGGGTATATCATCAGCCAAAGGTCATAAGCCAGAAACTGTATCATGTGTCAGAAATACAAAGCACATCAAATTAGTTAGGGTTCGTTATGTGTGATACAGTCGTTATCAAAGAATAAAGGTTATTAAACCAGAAGCCATGCTACATGCGATAAAAGGATGTAATACAGATACTATTCGGCAAGAAGAAAAAAAAACCGAAACATTCATTGAATAAATTTAAGTGATGACATTGTGAATGTAGACTGCATACAGAAGTTCAGAAAGTTCTACAATAAGCAGAGAAAATTTTGGAGATGGGGGTCACCCCCCCCCCCCCCACAAGAGTAGGACTCCCTCCCCGTACTTTATAGACAGGTAATTACAGATGGATAATTACTGGAACCACGATTGCTTGGGATTTAGTTCATCAGTTGTAACGATTATCGAAGATTGGCCGATGGAAGGTTGATTAACATGGGAAAATCTATCTACCATTCTCTCTTTTTTTTTTTTTTGAAAGTCTCAATGTCCCGCCTTCATATTTCAAGAGTTCCAGAAACCGGGATTTTGTTTTAACATTCGATACGGGTAATTATTATAGTTTACCCTGAGCAACTTTGGCACGGGAAAGAGAATCTTGAATGTGGAAGAAAACGTAATTTTGTTTTGTAGCGACTTCCGTCAAAGTTATTGTGAGAGGGGGAGATGAAACAGTTTTATTGTTTGGGATACGGAGCAATGGCTCTGTGCACATTATCGGGAAATTCGGGCAGAAGTTGAAGTCGCGGACCTCCCCCGGTAATTTACGGTCCCCGTCACTTTGAGACATTTATCATGTGCTGGAAATGGTCAGACAGACTGAGCGTGCATGATCTGCAGTCCCCCTCTCCATGATGACCGTCCACATTAATCATATGGTAATTAGCTACGTTTTAGTTGGCTATTGATATACTTTTATACAACCAAACTGATTTTTAGTCACCATAGACATGGATTTGATGAACGGTGTCGAATGGTAAAACATATGTCATTTGTAAGCCGCGCTTCGTGTTCTTGTTATGGTGTCTTCATTTTCATTGTAAGTGGCAATTCGAGGCATTACTACTCTCAATTCATCTTTTATCAACATTACTCTTAATTCACCTTTTATTAACTTCAAACAAGAATTATTAATTTCATACACGCAGTATTACTTACCATGATATTTGTGAAAAAAATTCTTCCCCAATTTTCCTTATTCGATCAACTTTTTTTCTTTAACGTTGATCAGTTCATCAGACGTAAACGGTGAGGTAATCAAATTTGTTTTGAATTCATTAAGTCTTAAAAAGAATGAGTGACTGGAAGGAATGAAGATATCAATCATCGAATGTGTTTTGTAGAAACCTTGCAAATGACGCCTTCAGGACGCGACCCTTTGATAGTTTGCACAGAAACGCTATTATCGACTGCATGCATACATCGCGTGACCTGCAATAGAGTACTGCAGTTACGGTGATGGAAGTAACGTTTGGGGGTGGCTATGTGTTCAGAAACGTCACTTCATAAACCCTTCCGTGAGATCCATGAGCGATTCTGTATTTGGCTAGGCTACGTAGCGCATTTTGATAGGCTACGTTAAGCGACGGACTTTGGAAACGATGAACGCGGTATAGCACATCCTAGCCTGAGTCTTACACTCATCATACCGCTAGATGGTGATGCTGCACATGCTGGGGTATGAGGGGTGAGGAACGGGTGTCATCATGTCTCCTTGGGTTGAGGGGGGGAGAGTTGAGGTGGATGACGTGGCTGAGAGAAAGTAGTTGAAGAATCTAGGGCTAAGTTTTATAGTGGAGTAACATGCGATTATGACTTGCTCGTGGGGGAATGGTAGCGCCTGGCTGTGGTGGTGTGATGACATGAATCTCTTGATGGTACGACCTCTGGGTATGGTAGCATGACCTTTCACCCGACTAGGCCTAAGGGTCAGGTCGAAGGTCATTCTACCATACCTGAAGGTCGTACCATCGAGAGATTCACGTCATTACACGACCACATGTCTGTCTGTCGTCTTGTTCCGCGGGTTTAGCGATGACTGGAGCAGCAGCAGCTGGTATGGAGGGGAGGTTGTGTTGCTGCACGTCAACTCCGTCACGTCTGAACGTGTGGGAGGTGAGTTACCTGGGCTGCGGTAACCTGTGATGTTGCTATCACGTTAGCTCTCTCTCTCTCCCCCCTCAACCTCATCGCTACCGTACCACACCACTTACCCCCTCCACCCTCCACAACCTTCCTCAGTAATATGTAAGCATCACCACTAGCGTCACCACTTCCCATCGCTGCTAAACAATGCCACCACCACAACTCTCTTACACATCCTCTTCCATCACCCCAGCCCACCACCAACGCCAGTGCCACCTTGACCACCTGCACCGTAAGCACCATCACTACCTCCAACATCACCACCACCAGCATTTTTTTTTATTATTTTCATCATTGCCACCAATACCACCATTACCATCATCACTTTTCCTTGTCATTACCACCATTGCCATCATCATTTCCCTCATTACCACCACCCACACTGTACTACCATCATCACAAGAATGATGGCCGGCTGACAAACCATCACTTTAATAAAGATTATTTTCCTCTTCATATCTTGCGTTTTGTTAGCTGCTCGGGGGCATGAGGCCTGTAATTACTGCAATTAGGCACTTAGTATCCCCGAGAGACGAGACTTACGAGAGCGAGGAAAGGCTGTAATTAATTTCATTACGCACCATTAAAGAGGTCAGTAAACGCAGCTGGTTTTCCGTAAAACATACATAGGCAGTACTGATGTTTGTACGTATGTGTACACAAGATTATCATCATTGTTGATGTCTTGTTCCTGGAGACATAGTTTACGCTGTGATTATCCAATCATGTTCCTTCTTAATTCCGCGTCCGCACACCCACCCACAACTACGTTCATGCACAGCCCAGTAGTTAAGAGCATACCTTGTAATCACCAGTTTAATCTATTTTCATATTATCTTTAAAAGTTAAAAATCTTACTGTGTCCATCACAGCAGAGCGTGAGACGTATGGCTGGCTGTGGCGTGTTTATCCACACCCGAGGAACAGCTATATATATACAATTAGAAGCTAACGAGCCATTCTGGAGCTTCCGTGGTGCTCAGGTCAGCCACCTCCGTCGTCCGGGAACCACAGTTCATGAAGTGTGGTGACGTATGTTTGGCAGGTCGAGCAAAGTTCAGGGGAGATGAAGGGGGAGGGGGGGGGGGGTAGGTAGGCTTCCTTCATCTTCAAGTGCGAAAGTTGCGTCTTGGGCCCCGGAAGGGATCTTGTCAGGTGGTGAATCGAGCGAATCGTTGTTTATATCGTCAAAGTTGGATTAGTCTTCAAAGCAAGTGCGGTACAGATGTGGTTCGTGTTTGTCTGGAGCGTGTAGTTTCATGTTTGGGTGTATGCATGTTCGGCGAGCTGGATTGTACAGTATTGGTTCAACGGGACTAATGTTTTAGTGTTCGTCGGGTTATTTCTCCGTTTCCTTTGGTGTGGATCTGTGAGTTTGAGTGGCTGAAGTGTGAGGCTGGTGGAGTCATCTTCTGCACTTCAGCATGAAGGTTGGTGGAAGGAAGGGTCTGAGGTTGTAAGGTTGTCAGACGGTGTTGATGTGGGGAGAGACTGGAAACGTTGGGAGACGATGAAGATTTGTGGTGGTTTAAGCCGCCGGTGATTGCTCCGAGTTTATTATTCTGGCTTGGTGTGGTTGTGTGAGTCTGCTTCTGAGAGAATGCATGACCCGGCAAGCGAAGCTCGGTTTTGGAAGAAAGTGGAGCGGACATATCATTCGTAGAGGATACTACGATACTACGTTACCCTCTTTCCTGTCCGAAATTGGTGCCGGTGAGAGTGTTTTGATAGGATTTGCTTGCGGATTTTGCTGTGATGTTTGTCGTATTATTTTAGATGTCGTATGTGATGTGTGCTATGGTTGGTGTTTCGTGTAGGCGGAAGTGGTTAACTGACTATTCAGGGGCGATGGGGAGGAGATGCAGGTTAAATTTCCCGTCTGTCAGGACTGAAGAGGATGAGGGTGGAATGCCTTAAGGTGGCAGAGGTTGTGTGTCCTGCCTGTGTTCCAGTTGCGTGATGGTGTTGTATGTTTATTGTTGCCCTTGCAGTGCTGTGGTTATTGCGTTGTAGTTGTGAGGTTGTCTGCACATGGGACAACGATCAGTAGAGAGATTGAGAAAGATCATCTCCCCTAAAAGACTTCACTGTGGAACTTGAGAGTTTTCTGAGTGTGGCCCTTAGAAATAACTCTTCCTTGACGGCCGATTATATATATATATATATATATATATATATATATATATATATATATATATATATATATATATATATATATATATATATGCTTTCCTTAGCAGAAGCTAATTCAAAATACATTACGATTTCCCACGTTTTTTTACGGGAATTTTGAAGATTGTGAGACATAATGAGGTTGTAACAAGAAGGCAAGTTTAGCATAGCTGAACTTTTTTTTTTTCGTTGATGAGGTTGAGCATTTCTAAATCATCTATACGTGTGTGTACACTGATATATGCGCGCGCGCGCGTGCGTGTGTGTGTGTGTGTGTGTGTACGCGTGTGTATGTGCGCACATGCGCTTCTTTGTCCAAATGTTACCGTTGTTGTTACTGTTGTTAATCCCTGCCAAAACTGTCGCGTCGCTTGGGTTGAGAGACCCAAGGTGTGTAGAAGAGGTTCGTGAGCTTTACCTTACTTATCAGACAGTTGTGCATGACGTTAGTAAAGATGATATACCCAACAACATTCGTGGAATCTTGTTTTGTAAGAGTTCAGGTTATTCATTCTGACAGAGAACTGGATAAAGCGAGTTAAAAATCATCAGGCGTCGGCGGAAAGAAAACGGGCTCCATGACTAGGGGTTGGCACGCCACTTCACTTCAGTAGGACATCCTTGTCTTTCACTGCCCTCCTGCCTCCCATTCTCATTATAATGGCTGGATTGTTCCTGGCAAAGCCCGGCAACACTGTTGTCGCCCATGGCGAGGTGCTGTTGCCCTCCTGGGTAGTCTAGGTTGTCAGCCAGATTGAAGAGAGAATTAGCCAGACGTCACTGAGTGTGCGAGGCTGTGCTACGCTTCCATGGAAGTGGAGGAGGAGGAGGAAGGCAGGCAAGATTTGAGCGGTTCCTCCCTTCGACTTCATTACCCTGTTACTCCAGACGGCAGCATCTGATGACTATCACCTTCCCGAACAACCACAGAAGTAGGTTATACAGGTTGTCCGTAGTTGAAACTCTAGCTACACGGTTTTCGACAAACACAGTCTCGGACGTTATATTTTCTCGTTTACATATGTTTGCATCATATTGGTTAAGGTCTTCGCTTCCTTTTTTGTTTCGTTAAGTGTTGAATAGCTGTCTAGATGGGAAGTGAACATAAACAGACATTTATTTTTCGTGCAGGTCTTGGGTTCCAGAGAATGTTGGTGGCTTTTCACGATTGTGGTTCATGCGTAATAATTTTGTGTGTCGAATTTCATATTGTTATCTGTTGCAAAAGTGCTATTTTGTTCGATGCTCAACTTGGAATTCATAGGACATAATCACCAGTGTTGTGAAGTACAGCAGACTGTAGGTTGATTATAAAACGAATAATTCGCAATTTTGATACCACAGGTTATCTATTTGTTTGTCTGCTTCAGAAACTTCTTCGCGTGTTGAAATGACAATAGTTGTCCACAGTGATTATCTAATAGTATTCTGTGGACTACGCAGTGAAGTGTCTGAAGCAGACATAAACTAATAGGTAACTTCTGGTTTCAAAATTGAATATATATATATATATATATATATATATATATATATATATATATATATATATATATATATATATATATATATATATATATATACTTTATCAACATAATGAGTGCATGAAACGAAAACAACTATGTAATTAATTAACCAGAGTCTGCTAGTTCCGGTTAGCGGATACGCTGAAAAAAAATTTACGTTTAATATGTGAAACAGCAGCAGTGGGGGTGAGACCGGTGTTACTTCAAAATTTAATTTTGTAGTTTGACGAACGCTGGAAACGAGAGAACACGGCTGCGTGGGTTAATCTTCCTTTTCTGCGAATATTCATTGATTTGCTTTCGAAGGAAACATCCTTCTGATTGTGTGTGGAGCAGGACGGATCAGGGAACCGGGTAAGAGGAAGCCATCAGCAACATTTAGGTCGAAATGTCCTGGCGCGTGATCAGCATACACAGTTCCCTTCAAGGACGCGTGTTGTCATTGCTGTGGCCGGCCGTCCGCCGGCTCACGCTCGACACAATGTCCTCCATAAAGGTCTCGTTCCCAGTAAGAAGAATTTGCCCCGCCGAGTTTCCGCTGCGACAGTACGTGGAAAGCATCCTATACAGGTTGTGTTCTGGCAGCCATCCAGCACCGATGGTGACTGCATTGAAGAGGGGAGGGGAGGCGCAACTCGTATTCTTTTTATATATTTTGTTAGATTTCAAGAGTGCCTCTGTATGTCAAAGAGCAGTTCAGAACGCTTGAAAATATATTTGTAGCATTTACATCTCATCTGATCAAAGGTTAGAATAATGAGAGCTTAATTTCAAGCCACTTCTTTATTTTGTTCAGAATTGCCCGAAGGACTGGCTTCGGCAGAATGGAATTCATGAACTCACTTTAGTGTGTGTGTGTGCTAACGAGCAAGTAATTATGAAAGTAATTTTGCGACTTCGAATATATATATATATATATATATATATATATATATATATATATATATATATATATATATATATATATATATATATATATACAGGTATGTGGTATTACTTACGAAAACTGACGTGGGACTTGTAAAACTTGTGGGAATGAAATATACAAGGACAATTGGAGAGGTAGTATGATAATGATAACATTTCGTATTTATTATTATGCTGCTGCTATAACTGATGATAATTCTTGGTATTCATTATTATTGTTATACTACCATAAATGATAAAGATCTCGAGCCATAATGTGTGTGTGTGTGTGTGTGTGTGTGTGTGTGTGTGGTATTAGTGGGTGTAAGGCTTGTGTGTGGTATTAGTGGGTGTAAGGCTTGGTCCGGTGATTAATGAACGCTGTGCCCCCCATCTCATGCTAACTGGATACACGGCATGGAGGGAGGGGGGGGAAAAAATTCAGACTAATTGGCTCGTCCTTTTGTTCCGTGACGAATGTGTTTTCCTATTACCTCACTCTGGATATTTTGTATCTGGGAGTCAAGTCTCTCTCTCTCTCTCTCTCTCTCTCTCTCTCTCTCTCTCTCTCTCTCTCTCTCTCTCTCTCTCTCTCTCTCTCTCTCTCTCTCAGCAGTTCATTCGCGTAGTATTGCTTGGCGGGGAATGTCTCTCCTTACGGTGTGGTTCGTGTTATTAGCTTCCTTATCTGGACACTGGGGAAGGAAGGGATGGGAGTGAAGAAAATTGGAGAAGAGGGGAAAGAACTCTAGAATGGCGGAACGGAAAATGAAACTGATAAAAGAAGAAATGAAACGAGCAATTCTTAAGACTATAGTTAAGGTTTTGAATGTGATTTTTAGTTGAAAAAATGGTTATCCAAGTATCATATGGTCAGTAGCGCCCATTTTGTGTGGGTGTATATATATATATATATATATATATATATATATATATATATATATATATATATATATATATATATATATTCCTATGAGTCCACGGGGAAAATGAAACGATAAGTTCCCAAGTGCACTTTCGTGTAATAATAACATCATCAAGGGAGACACAAGAGAGAAATATAAGTCAGTTAATATACATCGAAGAGAAGAAGATATATATATATATATATATATATATATATATATATATATATATATATATATATATATATATATATATATATATATATATATATGTTCCCATGAGTCCACGGGGAAAATGAAACGATAAGTTCCCAAGTGCACTTTCGTGTAATAATAACATCATTAGGGGAGACACAAGAGAGAAATATAAGTCAGTTAATATACATCGAAGAGAAGAATATATATATATATATATATATATATATATATATATATATATATATATATATATATATATATATATATATATATATATATATATATATATATATATATAATCAGGGCGTAGATCACCTTCGGCGAGGCCAAATCATCATCAGCGGACGGAATAAGAGTACAGACAATGTTGTTGACGGCGCTACCCTCCTCCCGCGCGAGGGGCAGCCCGTAAGCCGCTGCAGGAGGAGACGCACGAGAGAGGGGGAGGATCCTTGAGGGTTGCATAACGAACCAACTACCACGTCATACGTAACTCGCCAGGGAAGGATGGATGCCGGCAGACTCGGCGCTCAGGGTTTTCGTGATAAATACGCCTCGCTGCTCCGCTTTTTCAAATGGCGTAGGCCGGTACTGCATGTATGTATATCAGCGGCATCCATACGCTTTTGCCTGGGATCGACGCACTTGATACGCGGCTACGAACCCAGTGGTTCGGTTTGCACGGGGTGTTCCACAGGTTATTTAGGAAGCGGTTGTGGGGGTGCATTCCTCGACTGCTGGGTTCTTAGGTAAGGTTCCCGGGGGAGTTGTGCCAACAACACACAACACCCCCACCGAGTACTGTACCATACTCACGTCTCTCTCGTCTTCTTGTGACGATGACGCCTGTGACTAGAATGTGTTGTTTAGTGACTAGAATGTGTTGTCCGTGTTTACAATCGGAGACGCGAGGTGTTTTTTTTTTTTCTCTCTACTTGGATACAAACAAGAGGACAGATTTGGATGTGTTGTGTACTCTTGTTTGAAATACTACACGCTGGACGTGATGTTTGCTTTTGTTTGCGGTATAAGAAGACATTGGGATATATTGTTTACTTTGCTTTATTTGGTATATTTACTCCTGTTTATAGTGCGAGAAGATCTATGGATATACTGTTTGCTCATTTGCATTACTCTTGTTTACGGTACGAGAAGACATTGAGATGTATTTACTCCTGTATACATATGGAAAGTGCACTTCATCAAATGGGGTTCTTGGCTCCATAGTCTTTTATTTACATGTTCAGGACGGTTGAGGGTGAGTGATTCTTATAGCTGACCGTCTTTTGTTAACATTGATCGCTTAAGTGATCGCCCGTGTTGTACCGAATTACATAACTCCACAGATTGTCACAGATTGTGTGTCCATATGTTGATAGATGTACGTACTTTATTCATTCGCATTCCTATAATTGCTTGAATTAACTTAAAACTTTTAGGTAATCTAGTACTACGTCTAATTTTTTCAGTTGTTCATATATTAAATCGAGGCATTGTCGAGAAGTGTTAAGATGAACATTAGTCACGTAAAACTGTGTGTGTGTGTGTGTGTGTGTGTGTGTGTGTGTGTGTGTGTGTGTGTGTGTGTGTGTGTGTGTGTGTGTGTGTGTGTGTGTGTGTGTGTGTGTGTGTGTGTGTGTGTGTGTGTGTTTGTGTGTGTGTGTGTGTGTGTGTGTGTGTATACACTAGTACACTTTGAACGGAGGGGTGGAATTTCATCCTGAGGGCCATAGATACACTGAATGCTCTCCTACACACACACACACACACACACACACACACACACACACACACACACAGTGCCACTGACTGTGCAAGAAGAGATAAAAGTAGTAACCTTGACAGAGCGTGGGAGCCTTACGCTCCAGCAGGGCCACTGTTGTGGCTAGGACGGTGGGGTGAGGGGCGGCAGTGCCAAGATTGGATACTGCCATGTAGGGCAGGGTAGTGCCACAATGGGGTTTTGCCATTGGGGATGGGAGGGGCATTGTTACGATTGGCGCTTCTGGATGGGGCAGTGCCATGCAGGAGCACTGGTGTGTGGGGGGCAGTGCCACGAATGGGGACAGTGACACGTAGGGGGTTAGTGCATCGTGGGGCATTGTCACTGGCAGCAGTGACACGTAGAGGTTAGTGTAGCATGGGGTAGTGTCACGTAGCGGGCAGTGTCACGTAGCGAGCAGTGTTACGTGCAGGCAGTGTCACGTAGCGGGCAGTGTCACATGCGGGCCGTGCCACGTAGTGAAGATCTACCTAATGGAAGGCAGTGCTGTGTGTGTGTGTGTGTGTGTGTGTGTGTGTGTGTGTGGGATGGGAGGAGAGACATGGCGAGAATGGGGGGAACAGTGCAACTTTAGTAGGATGGGGTGAGGAGGGGGAGGATGGTGGGTGGGGGGGTTAGTGGCACGATGACAGGCAGATGGTGCGTCTTGTCACGGGCCAACCAGCTGGCCTCTGGTGACGGGGGAGGAGGTGGGGGGGGGGGGGGGTGATGATACCCCAGAGGAGAGAGAGAGACAGAGAGAGGGGGGGTGATGATACCCCAGAGGAGAGAGACAGAGAGAGGGGGGGAGGAGAAGAGGAGGAGAAATAGACAGGTGGAGAAGGATAGACGGGGGAGAGAGAGAGAGAGAGAGAGAGAGAGAGAGAGAGAGAGAGAGAGAGAGAGAGAGAGAGAGAGAGAGACAGAGAGAGGGGGGGTGATGATACCCCAGAGGAGAGAGACAGAGAGAAGGGGGGGAGGAGAAGAGGAGAAATACACAGGTGGAGAAAGATAGACAGGAGAGAGAGAGAGAGAGAGAGAGAGAGAGAGAGAGAGAGAGAGAGAGAGAGAGAGAGAGAGAGAGAGAGAGAGAGAGAGAGGCGGAGGGGAGAGATAACAAGTCCAGTGATGTAGAGATGGCGTGCTCACAGAGGGAAGAGGCGGTATGTGGGGAGAGGTGAGGTTGGGTGAAAAGAAGCAATAAGAGAGGGAAGCGGAGGGGAGAGGAGAGGTGGGAGGAGAGTGAGAGAGTGGTCGTCCAGGGTGACATATTCAGCAGCTGTATATATATATATATATATATTCTTTTTTCATACATATTCGCCATTTCCAGCGTTAGCATCAAGAACAGAGAGGACTGAGCCTTAAAGAGAAGAATCCTCACTTGGCCTCCTTCTGTGTTCCTTTTTTATTGCATAAGTAAAAACAGGAGGGGATGATTTCCAGCTCCCCGCTCCCACACCATTTAGTAGTCGCCCTTTACGACACGCAGGGATTACGTGGGAAGCATTCTAATTCCCCTACCCCCAGGGATCATATATATATATATATATATATATATATATATATATATATATATATATATATATATATATATATATATATATATATAAATCTCTCTTCCCTGTACGCACGTACAGTCATCACACTATCCTGGCATCAGGGTGTCTCAATGCGACCCAGAGATGGGTGGCTGGTGAGGGCGAGTCCAATACCACGACGTGTATCAACGTGGGTGAACATAAACGAGATTGATCATTCCCGTTATTTCTAATATACGGACCAACGAGCGCGACCTATTGACTCTCTCTCTCTCCCTCCCTCCCTCTCTCTCTCTCTCTCTCTCTCTCTCTCTCTCTCTCTCTCTCTCTCTCTCTCTCTCTCTCTCTCTCTCTCTCTCTCTCTCTCTCTCTCTCTTCTTAGGTAAGCGATGTTTTCGTGCCATTTACCCTCGGGTGTTGTAGGGAGAGGTTCCTCTCTGTGGATGTTTCAGAGACTGTAACAGCGGTGTCGATGCAGATGGTAAACTGGCAGACAGACACACACACACACACACACACACACACACACACACACACACACACACACACACACACACACACAGAAGAAGCTGACAGACGCACAACGCTGACTGTAGTAGATTGGGTACTGACCCCTCCAAAATACGTCGGTGTCACCGGACTCCTCCACGTTGAGGTTATACACCGCCAGGCTGGGTTATCGTCAGGTTTACATAGACTACTTCCCGCCTGGGAGGAGTCCTTCCCGCTCCTGCTACTGAGTTTAAAGCGGCCTTGGAGCTTCAGGAGCCCTTGGAAAAGGGGGGGTCCTGGGGGTATCATCATGATTCTTTCAGTAAGGGATCCTACGGTAATTTTGAGAATATATATATATATATATATATATATATATATATATATATATATATATATATATATATATATATATATATATATATATATATATTTTTTTTTTTTTTTCACACTTCGCCATTTCCCGCGTTAGCAAGGTAGCGTTAAGAACAGAGGACTGGACCTTTGAGGGAATATCCTCACCTGGCCCCCTTCTTTGTTCTTTCTTTTGGAAAATTAAAAAAAACAAAAAACTGAGAGGGGAGGATTTCCAGCCCCCCCCGCTCCCTTCCCTTTTAGTCGCCTTCTACGACACGCAGGGAATACGTGGGAAGTATTCTTTCTCCCCAATCCCCAGGGAAAAAAATATATATATGTATATATATATATATATATATATATATATATATATATATATATATATATATATATATATATATATATGATTACTACGAGGGTGCTGAGGACTTAAAAGCGAGACTTCAAGTCAAGAACAGTGTACATGTTATACTACCGGGCCCCTGGGAGTCTGACACAGGCCCTTAGTAACCTCTGTAATCCTTCTACTCTGCCGCCCTGAGGATGAGCGTGGCTGGCAGCGCAGGAAAATTCTTAGCCGGTGTCAGCGGCTTAGGCTAAGAGGGAAAAAAATACATACCTGAGGTATAGCAAGGGTCAGAATACCTGGACAGACACGGTAATGTGAGCCATAACCACACCAGGACAATCCTAATCTGGCGGCTGAAACGCATCATGAGTTTGCAGGGTCGCAGCTCTTGGCAATCGTGGCTGGGAGGGGGGTTCGTTCGCTGGTGTTTCCATTCGTCACTCAGCCTCCGAGAATGCCACTTCGAAAATACGGTTGAGTGAGTCGCCAATTACACGCGAAAATTACCAGCTGCCACGTCAGATGTGGCGGGATCGTTCGCCAGCGGAGGAGAATCCAGCGCAAGAAAGCATTTCTTTTTTTTTCTTCTTATCTCTCAGAGTGTTGTTCTGAGGCCCGGGCGATCATAAAGCTCGGCAGAGTGAGATAGGAGTGACAGAGGAGCGAGCGGGAATGAAAGGCGATCATCATGCGAGGTGATGTCATGTTCGGAAAGCGCAAATAGGAGGGAGGCAGGGAGGGAGAGAGAGAGAGAGAGAGGCAGTGACGGGGAGAGAGGCAGGTAGGATGGGAAGGGATAGATGTGGGGAAGGAGGCAGGCAGGCACAGGTAGCTAGGTAGGGAAAGAGGGAGGGAGGCAGGGATGGGTGAAGAGAGGAGGCAGGGACGGGTGACGGGAGGCAGGCAGGGAGGCAGTGATTGGTGGGTGGAGGGAGTCAGGTAGGCAGAGATAGATAGAGGCAGGCAGGGAAGCAGGCAGGGCGGCAGATAGGGAGGGAGGGAGCAAGACAGGGAAGCAGGCAGGGCGGCAGACAGGGAGGGAGGGAAGCAGGCAGGCAGGACGGCGCGCGGACAAGCACGGGGTCGCCAGGGAACATGATAGGACGGTTCCTGTGGCTCTTCAGAACAACGGACTCTGTCCTCGCCAGCAAGACGTTAGCCCCTCCACGACGACCTTACAACCCTTCAGCACGGCGCTGCCACCCTTGAGTACGACGCTAAGACCCCTCAGTACGACGCAACGACCCTTGGGAACAACGCAACGACGACCTTTAAGCAGGACGCTACGACCCTTCAATACGACGTCACGACCCTCGAAAACGACGTTTGAGACCTTTTGAATACGTCGCTTCAACCCTTGAGTACGACTGCACGGCACCTCGAGCAGGACGGTACGCCCTTTGGGTGATGGTGGCTTGCCGGGCCGCCGTGCACGAGGGTCGTACCGTGGCGGTCAAGGGGCTTAGACAAAGCAAAAGTAAAGCTGGACGACAATGCTGCTTTGTGAGGATAATTTCCCGTGAGGCCGGTGTAGCGTCCAGGCTTGGGAGAGAGAAAGGAAAACACGAGTACAGAGAATGTTTGCATCCTGCATTCATTCACTGTATGATACCTGAATCCTTTATGGCGCTCGGTGGAATGACGAAGGAGGAGGAGGAGGGAAAATATGAATTTAGAAAGTGGCGTAAGGCGTAGCTGGTAATCTTAGCCGAAAGTAATTTCATGATGCTCTAAGACGCGTGAGAACTGGGTAAACTAAATGCATTTGAGAGTGAGGGAAAAGTAATTTTAGATCTGAATTTCGATCTAAAAGGCTTCATATTCGCGTAGGTATACACAGTATTTGTGTCACGGTGTTCGTGAAAGACTCGCATAGCCATGAGGGTAAGATGAGGGCAGACGTAGACCGTCCAATGGGTACAATATGTCGACTTTGAGAGGTGATAAGTCATGGCGATGACACTTGCGTCAAAGGGGAGGGGAAAGATGTGTATCCAGAGACAACAGTTTACATTTCCAGGACTCGGAAAACAAAACTCTATGAGCCTTCACTAGATGGATGAACGTCGTGAACGGTTGGTGATCAGTGCTCAAGGGTAGATTGGTATGTTCCCTTTTGGACGTCTACCAGATACACTTTGTAGCAAAGGGGGGGATGTGCAGGCAGAGAAGCCATCACATCTCTTCTGTTGCCTTCAGAAGCACTCTGCCTGTAGACCGGGGTATTGGATCTAGAGGCCAAGCTTTGGAAGCCCAGCTGTAGGTATACGAATGCGCCTGTAATCTCGCATGCATTTCATACGGTGCACCGACATTTGCACGCCTAAACCTGGGTTTAAAAGGCGGTCTTGAATACATAACTCTGAGTAACACAGCGTTGAGAGGATGGTGGTGGCGGGCAGTTAGGACAGAAACTTGGTTCATGATGACAGACACAACCCCATCCCTGGTTATGGTGAGTCACGCGAGATGTAGTGATGCTTTAAATCTGGCACTGGGACTTGTCGCACCGGTGTGTGTGTGTGTGTGTGTGTGTGTGTGTGTGTGTGTGTGTGTGTGTGTGTGTGTGTGTGTGTGACGCTGGGATGTGTGGCACCATTTGGAAGTGTCATAAAGACCACTTATCCGTTCCACACACGCGCAAGTGTCGGCCCAGAGCATCTCTTGGGTTTACGGCATTTTATGTCTGTTGATGTGCATCTGCATCATTCCTCAGTCTCAGCGCCTCAACTTTACCTGGAAATGTTCCCTCCACCCAGACAACGTGTGGCTGCCGGCGCGTGTCAGGACTGCCCATCACTTGCATTATTCCTCAGCTGTGGTTGACTGTTCGAGGTGCTCATTGCGCTCACCTGGGGGAAAACACTGGGCCAGTAAGGAGAGATGGGAAGGCTGAGAGGTAGGAGGAGGAGGAGGAGTTGGTGGGTTAGGGAGAGAAACTAGGTTATCGTCTCCAATCAGAGTTGTGTGAGATTTGTCCCCATATTGAGAACTCGGCATCTGCAAGGCGTCAGGAGTGTACAAACCAGTTTTAAAGCGTACGCGGGCGTTGAAGGGGTGTGAGGGAGGGAGGCACGCCAACCCTGAGAGCAGCAGAGGTGTTCAACAGATGCCCGACCGCAGGGTCACTGTGATATACAGCTGTACATGATCATCTCGGGGGAGAACCGGTGAGAACTTTGCCTCGTATTCAAGTAGAAGATCCAGGTCACACACGAAAGGCTTATTAGAATGACAGCGAGGTATTCTTAGAAAGCAGTCTTGTGTCGTATTTAGAAAAGACTATTCATACCTGAATAGCATTGCTGTCTAAGAAACCATTGGCATATGACTGACTGGCAGCCTGCTAAGCAAGGCGTAGGCTAGACCTTGAAATATATATATATCCCTGGGGATAGGTGAGAAAGAATACTTCCCACGTATTCCCTGCGTGTCGTAGGAAGGCGACTAAAAGGGAAGGGAGCGGGGGGCTGGAAATCCTCCTCTCTCGTTTTTTTTATTTTTTTATTTTCCAAAAGAAGGAACACAGAAGAGGGCCAGGTGAGGATATTCTCTCAAAGGCCCAGTCCTCTGTTCTTAACGCTACCTCGCTATCGCGGCAAATGGCGAATAGTATGAAATATATATATATATATATATACATATATATATATATATATATATATATATATATATATCCCTGGGGATAGGGGAGAAAGAATACTTCCCACGTATTCCCTGCGTGTCGTAGAAGGCGACTAAAAGGGAAGGGAGCGGGGGGCTGGAAATCCTCCCCTCTCGTTTTTTTTTTTTTTTTTTTTTTTTTTTTTTTTTTTTTTTTCCAAAAGAAGGAACAGAGAAGAGGTCCAGGTGAGGATATTCCCTCAAAGGCCCAGTCCTCTGTTCTTAACGCTACCTCGCTATCGCGGGAAATAGCGAATAGTATGAAAAAAAAAAAAAAAAAAAAAAATATATATATATATATATATATATATATATATATATATATATATATATATATATATATATATATATGAGATCAGGCCATAAAGCACATGAACTGCATTTCGATATCACGTTCCATTTATCTTCCATACACCAGACCTCAACAATAAGCCTAAAACAAATGGGGAAAATGATAATATTAAGGTTTAAGGTTGGATTGGAGGGTAGCATAATGTACACGTTAACCCAGGTGCATCTACATCACTTTGCTGGCAGAGCTGCCGGCCGGGGAGAGACCCTCTCTCTCTCTCTCTCTCTCTCTCTCTCTCTCTCTCTCTCTCTCTCTCTCTCTCTCTCTCTCTCTCTCTCTCTCCTTTTCCACAGTTTACAGAAGCGCCGTAAAACTTCAACAGAGGTGGAGAGAGAGAGAGAGAGAGAGAGAGAGAGAGAGAGAGAGAGGTTCTCCACGCCAGATCCCAGCGTGTAAGCACACCGGTCGGCGTGACTCACCGGGTTGCCAGTGGCTGATACAGGCAGGTATGGTCTACGTCAGTGCGGGTGTGGTCGTTTCCTCCAGACGGGGTAGGATATGGTAGGTGGGTGTTGGGAGACCCGTGTGTGTGTCTCTCTCTCATGTGCCCCCCCCCCTCTACCCTTCTCATCGCCCTGGGACGAGATGCTTGGGGGGTTGGGGTGGGGGGGGGGGGGGGAACCTGGCACAGCGATGATGAAGATTGAGTTAAGAGACGAGAAAGAAAAAAGAAAAAAGAAAGAAAGAAAGGAAGGGTGATGGATCCTTGGGCATAATAAACTCGGCGTGCCTCTTCGTCTATCACTCTCCTCTCCTGACTGTTGAGATGTAGGGACGGGGGTATGTGGTCCGAAGAAGACTCGCGAGGGGGTGTTGGTGCTGGTGCCGCCGCCTGCGAGAGTTCTTGAAAGAACGACGAGCAAGGGGTAAGTTAGGGAAGAGAGAAGAATAGGAGGAGGGTAATAGATCTTAAGCCATAACAATAGCGTGGCGGGTGTGTGTATATAGCCTGGTCTACACGGTGACGTCAGAAACTTGGAGTCTTGTGTGATGTTCCCCACCGTGTATAGTGTCTTCTTGTCAGACCGGGTTTTCTTATATACATATATTTTATGAATTATGTATATTTCAGGACTGGAAAATGTGGACTGGTTTTTATGTCGGAGAAAAAACTGGTTCATACAGACTTGATATATCAATCTATCTATCTCATATATATATATATATATATATATATATATATATATATATATATATATATATATATATATATATATATATATATATATATATATGTGTGTGTGTGTGTGTGTGTTAAAGTGACTAGATAACTTTTTTTTTTATAAAATTCTTTCTGATTTTTTTCAAGTTGTTTCATATCGCTTCAAATATGGGCGGGTTGGTCGTACAGGATTCCTCCTAGTGTTGTCTCAACGTTTCCATGTGAATCCATCACGTCGTCTTCAGGAGGGCGTGGAGGGGTCGGCGGAGCGGCTTGGGAATGACTTCGGGTGAGGCTGGGTCATATGCCAGTAGCCGGACGTGCATGGTAGCGCTCCGCTGTTATTGGTTGTAACGCGATGCTGGGGCGTGTAGCCGGAGTGCTGTGTCTCGGCCTGTGTTGTGGTGGTTGAGCATTTGGTCATTCTTGGAGTATTAGTGCTGGGGCGACTCACGGCGTATCATTCCTTGTAGATTTCACAATCGTCTCGTCTGAGGGCAGAGTGGTGATGCTCCATCAGACTACATGTCACCCCTTACCCACACGTATCCAGCTACACACATACACACACACACACACACACACACACACACACACACGATAGTACCATCGAAGTAGAAAAATTCTTACTCAACAGTGAGTGAGCTCAGAAGGTATATCGATGGTGGGGGAGGAGACACTTGAGGCAAGAGATTTACGATGGGACCGCCATCCATCCACCCAACCAGCCAGCCAGCCGGCTTGGGGCACAGGAACGAGTAGGGAGGGGCCCAGCTTGCCCCAGTGTTGTAGCCTGATTCCTACCCAGCCTCAGGACCTCTCTCTCTCTCTCTCTCTCTCTCTCTCTCTCTCTCTCTCTCTCTCTCTCTCTACACACACGATGGCCCCGCGGTAGAGGAGTATGTCTCCATGGTTGTTTAATTTGTTTATGGATGGGGTTGTTAGGGTGGTGAATGCAAGAGTTCTAGAGAGAGGGGCAAGTATGAGAGGGCTTGGGAGGTGAGTCAGTTGTTGTTCGCTGATGATACAACGCTTATGGATGATACGGGTGACAAACAGCAGGGCACCGGATCTGGCTTAGGACCGCTGGAGTTATCCGGCTACAGAGATTCGTCTTTCGTCATGTCGATGATAATAATAGATGGCTAGGTCGTAAGCAAGAGGAACTCGCTTGGCTCCTCCTGTTCCCAATCTGAAACAAGTAGTGATACAGTAAGGAAGGATTTCCAGCCTGTCCGTCTCTCAGAGATACGTGAGCAATATAACTTCTCTTGTATACAAGACGATAACAATGATAGTAATATTTATGATAAATGATAGACAAAATGATCGTGTTTGTAACTGTCATAAACCAAGTCCTCACGCCCCTGCTGCGGGTGTGTTCCACTTATACAAGGAAACACCATCGAAAGTTTCTACAGGAAAGGTGATTTACGGCAACACTTCTTTAGGTAAATTGAATTTGCCAGACAGTTGGGTGCTCTTATGTTACGTCTCTCTCTCTCTCTCTCTCTCTCTCTCTCTCTCTCTCTCTCTCTCTCTCTCTCTCTCTCTCTCTCTCTCTCTCTCTCTCTCACTGTCGCGCCCTCCGGCCTCTCCGTGTTTACAACTTCTTTTTTTTTTTGGCAACGCTTTGAAGAGGAATTGAAAATGGTCGCCATTTAGTGTGGGGTCATCCGGGTGTTTTGTCAGCGTAATGCAATAGTCTAATGTACTTTATGAATGTGGAAATTGCTCGGGCGTGTAATGATGATGTTTTGCATATATATATATATATATATATATATATATATATATATTAAGGTTGAATTACGTGATGTAGAGACGAGGTATCGTTTTTCTTATACCGTAGGCTGATACTCATTATGGTATATTAGTCGTGGTATGAATTACGCTTGATCTATTCTAGTATGCTGATGATGATATATTTACTGGCGTACTGACTAAGAAGTGAAAAAGGGCGCCAGGAAGCGAGTGCAGGTAGGTTTCAAGGTCATCTGCTGTTTACTGACTCTCCCTATTTGAGATAGGGGACGGAAGCGGATGGACAGGGGGGGAAACTACAGTCGAAAAACAAAAGACAGACGATGGAATGTGCGGTTTTTGTTGGCGACTGATTCAGACGGTTATTACACGGGTCAGAATTAGCCCGCGCTTATTTTCTGGTGGATGGTTCTTTTTCTCATCGCTTGTATCTAATCATTACTGGAAAGTTTGACCTTGGCTTGATTATATTAGCTCAGAGTGGATTGGATTATATTTGCTCAGAGTGGATCGGCCTGACTTGACTTGCGATATCTACGTCATGATTTCTTCCGCCGAGAATGTACGAGCGAGGATAAGGGATCAGATACCATCTGATTTGTTTACACCATCCAGGGATGTGTAGCAGCTTCGCAGTTGCAAAGGAAGTGTTTCATAATACTAGCGCATTGTTGTTATTACACCACATAGCTCCCTCTGCAATGGCTCCTGCAGCACAGAGCTACGCTAATGATAATACGATTCAATTATATGATCGTCTGTAATGGCAAGAGTAAAGAGTAGTGATGATTATGATCAATAGACCGATTAAGATGAAATGGTGTTATCCCTTATCTCAAAGCCAAACCTCGCGAGGAAATAAGGGGACAGAACAGGAGGGAGAAGGACTCCACTTAATCCTTTTCACTTCCACTATTGTTCTCCTCATGCAGCACATCCTGCCCTCTCCATTCCCATGTACTCCATGTCCTGCTGAAGGCAGAGGATATGTCCATTAGCTGTTTCACAGTAAACCAGTTGAGGCGACTCATCGCTCATGCTCTGTCGAAGGGTTTGAATGCGAGGCGCATCCTCCTGTATTACTGCAACGTTTTCACAATACTTCAAGATTTTTTTCCTTTTTTTTACTGGATAATGACGAGTGTTTACCCTCTAAGAACCCACACCATCAATGCCTGTAGCGTTAAATACCCGTGTAATGGGACGGTGTGATACTCTTGCCACCGTAAAGTGTAAGGATTCGATCTATGTGATTTAATGCTTCGACACGCAGTTTTAGGGCTCGGTGCATGTGGATTAAGGCTTCCATTTATGTGGTTTAAAGCAGGGCATGTGACAGGATGTAGGTGGAGACTCCCTCTCCCCACACACCCTTCCACAGACCACGGTACGCTTGACAACCTGGTGTGTGTGTGTGTGTGTGTGTGTATGTGTGTGTTCGGGGTGCGTGTTGTGCAGACTAAGACCGCGCAAACTGTAGGTTAGGAGTCGGGCGGGACCCCAAGGTAAACAGCTGTGACCTCGATAACGTTCAGTATGTGTGTGTGTGTGTGTGTGTGTGTGTGTGTATTCCAAGGAACGTTTGTTTCTCGCGCGATGACTTGCCATGAGTGGCCACGGCATGGCTCCTCACTCCGCCCTCCCTCCTGCCTCGCTAATGTAAATGTTAAGGTTAGTATCTAGGCCGTACACGGAGGACCCAGGGAGTACCCACTGATTCTACGATTACCTACGACGGGATTTTGCTTATTATGAGACAGCCCCGTCGCGTAGCGGCCACCGCAGGAAGACGTTCAGTTACGACTAACTCATGTGACCCAGGAGTCGTCGTCAAGATGTACGAAGCGGAAAGAAAAGGACATACCTGGACCAGAGGAGTGACACATGACAGCCACAGAAGTGCTGGCTCACTGAGCAGCTGTTACTTACCCTCCCTATGTCTGGGCTGGTAGTGCTAGTGATATACCTCCCTGGTCGGTGGCTGCCAACCGCCTACTATCTGCCATTAGTTTTTCCGAGGAAATTGTGTTGAATAATTAACGTTGCATGAGGAAGGAATTACTGAGAGAAAACGTAAAAATATTTATTCATTGATTCATTCATACTATTCGCCATTTCCCGCATTAGCGAGGTAGCGTTAAGAACAGAGGACTGGGCCTTTAAGGGAATATACTCACCTGGCCCCCTTCTCTGTTCCTTCTTTTGGAAAATATATATATATATATATATATATATATATATATATATATATATATATATATATATATATATATATATATATATATATATGATATGCTGATGACCGCCAGGAAAAATGAAACGGTGATCCCCTAATGCACTTTCATGTATTTCACATCTTCAAGGTAGACACCTCCAAGTCACAAAAGCCTCCCCTTGTGGTTTGTGTGTGTATGTGTGTGTGTGTGTGTGTGTGTGTGTGTGTGTGTGTGTGTGTGTGTTCAGAGTAAAGTCAGTGTCTACGTTGACTTGTATGTCAGGTACCAGGTGTCGTGGTGTGACCTCAGAATATCTGACGAAGGCATTCTACTTTTGGAGGACGTTCGTGAAGCGATTTACCGGAGTATGATGACGATAATGGAGGGTTATACGAGTTACACACATGACAGTAGGGTATCATGGCGCATCTCTCTTGTTTTGTACTTTACTGCGAGTCTACAGTCACTTATATTTCGTGATCCAAGTCCATTCTTACCGTGTAGGTTAGAGCGATGAAGTTGTGGTATGTGTTTCCTTCCTTATAAATGGAATTTTCTCAGGTTATTAATCACATTACGTACAGAATGCCTTCTGTACTTTGTCGTATTCTAGTGTGTGGAGAAATGCATGAATCATACGCCTCGTCTTTAGACGTCCTTGACAACGTGATTCATAGACGAAACAAAACAAAAAAATAATACAGTTCGAGGCAGTGAGCCTAGTGCACGGGGAGGGGAGTGGGTTAGGTGTGTGTGTGTGTGTGTGTGTGTGTGTGTGTGTGTGTGTGTGTGTGTGCGTGAGCGATGCCGGGTAGGGGTTAGGGGTGAGGTACCTACTGGTGAGGTGAGGCTGGCTGGCTGGCCGCGCTAGACAAGGCCGCCCTGTTGATGACGCTCCAGGACCTGCATGATGGCCCTCTCCCCCTAGGAGGGTTGATGCTGGGGGGGGTAGGAGGTGGTGAGGTGAGGAGGCAGGCCCTAGGGTACAGGGTAGGAGGGATGGTCAGGGTACCCCCGTTGCTCTTGTGGGAGGGGTACGCGGAGCTAATGAGATGGGTGGGATGGGGGAGAGGAAGACATTGGGGAGGAGAAAAAAAATGAACTCCTGCAGACATTAGGTCATGGTCAGAGTGGCGCCGGCCCCCCCCTATCTCCCTGGGGCTTCAGGAGACAACATTGGACCTGTGGAGGAAGTCTGGTAGAGGACAACAGGTAATGGCACCTGAAATAAGACGAGGCTTGGGATTCATATTGCCTTTTAGTACACTTTAACGAATATACTGTTCACTCCTGCTCACCCTAGGCCTGCACAGAGAGAAGAGAAGGAAAAAAGGATCCATCGTGCATAAACGAGCCTTTCAGGGGCTGAGCTAGGCTGTACGCAGCTGAATTATATAAGAGGCAAGATAATAAGTCAGTTGTCTGCAGGGCTAGGTAAGAACGGATGAGTTATATAACGGGTTACGTAATAAGAGAAGTGTTAACAGAGACCGAACAACGCGGACTGAATTATATAACAAGGCACGTAACATGTTGAACTCTGAACAACAGGTGGAGCTAGAGAACACTTCTCAGTTATCTTGGAGCGAGACATTTGTGCTGGGTGAAATGTTTACACATACCTCGTAATGCCAGGGAGAAATTAGCTCCGAAGTGCATCGTCTGTGTACATCTTGACGGGTAAATATTTGAAATTCAATTCATTCCAGTTCTGAACTCAACCGCTTCTCTTAACAGCTAAAAGTACAGAATCATGCAGGGTGTGGGAGGAACTGTACGGCCAGTGTTTACATTCGGTCTGTCCAGTAGGAACAGTGAGGGGGCACACTGCCTTGTGTATCTGTATCACCCAGCCTGAACTGAGCAGTAACAATACTAAGGGTTCTCCAGGTCCTGTTCTTGAAATCATACGTACTGTATAGAGAAAGAGAGAGAGGGTTCCTTCTGGCATGATAGTATGACGGTAGATGGGTAGATGGTGTCAGTCTCGATTCGTCTTACATCTTCGTTTTAAAGTTTTTTTTTTTTGGAATATTTATTGTCTGGGTATACATAGACAAAACATTTCAGTGATAGTGTGGGTGACGGGGACGTATGTAGTGTGGGTAGGTGGAGGCAAGTAGAGAGCGTACTGTGCTTACTGTATATCATCATACGCGGATGACAGGTGGGGCCAAGTGGGGCCCCTTTCCCCTTCGGAAGGGGAGGGAGGTCTTTAGAGATAGTGATCGGAGTCTTCTTTTTACTTTTGCCGATTCACCAGTGGTTCCATGTAATGAGGCCAGTAGGAGAGGGCTTGCTTCAGATACAAGCACATTACAGTCATGCTGAGTGGAGCTTAATGCTGTGTGTGTGTGGGAGTCATTATGACATTTCAAGGCAGTGAGAGTAGCACACAGTTCATCTTGGAGAGTGGATGCCCAGTGGTCGATTCTGACTCACCATTTAAGATAGGAACCATCAGTGTTTGTGCGTGCGTGTGTGTGTGTGTGTGTGTGTGTGTGTGTGTGTGTGTGTGTGTGTGTTACAACAGCAGCTTAGTGGTTTGGTGTAGGGACCCAGCTGTATACATAATGTGTGAGAGATCATGTTGTGTTGGCGATGTCATTGTGGCTAAGGGCGTCTTGTTCAGCTGTCTACTTCAGCTTAAGCTCTTAAGTTTAGAAGCGAGAGGTAAGACATCAGCACAGCCTTAAAGACCATAACTCAATCAGTTTGCTATTGATGGTGTTGTCTGGTTCTTAAAATGGATTCAGAAAGAACCAGCAGAGGACGTAGTTAAGACAGAGTAAGAACCGAGTTTGAAAAGGAGGAAGAAAAGTTTTCTGTGATGATAGATGGTGGAACACAGCAAGCCAAGACTACAAACACAATATCACGGCAGAAGTTCTTGAAAAGTTGTGTGACATTAGAGAAGGTTACGAAGTGATGCCTCACGAATCTAGTCCTCCTCCATACTGTGTATATAGCAAATGGCACACACACACACACACACACACACACACAGCTGGGGCCACACGAGTGTAAAACCCCCGTCCCCATACAGTACACCGAGTACAAGTACGTTGCTAATAATCGTATGAATCTTGCTGGTGTAGCGGAAAAACTGCTCTGATCACAAGGGGCTTTTGTCCCCTCTCCACACTCGGCTCCACCTACCCTATTTGAGTTGCCCTAGTGTCGTATTTCATCAGGTGAATACCAGGCACTTGTGCCCCAGCCATCCGTGACTAGGGGAGCGCCTGGGTAGGTTTGTTTCTTGCCAGGTCACCTGGTGATGTTTGCGTGGTGATAGATCCCTTTGTAGTTGACCACCGGCGTCGACTGTAGGCAGAGACCTCGTTGGTATGACAGGTTGGCCAGGCAGGAGGGGACGAACAGCCGTCTGGGTGTAACGCTGACGTACAGGTTACCCGAGTCTCGCAACGGAGGTACACACGGAGAGGCAGAGGTACACGACGGCCTGAGGGGTTGTGTGTGTGTGTGTGTGTGTGTGTGTGTGTGTGTGTGTGTGGGAGGATCTGTCCAGTCTGGAGGAGTAGGCGTGTCGTGGGTGTGAGGGGAACAGTGCCATAAACGTGCCGACCGCCGCCGCCGCCATGACCATCTCCCAGTCCTGTCACATTGGCAGGGACGTGAGTAATGGTCCGGTCCATGGCTCGCTCTGGGGGATGATGGGGGAAGGTGGTGCAAGGGGCTTGGCACGGTGTGGAGGATGATGGGGAAGGTGGTGCAAGGGCTTGGCACGGTGTAGGGAATGATGGGGAGGTGGTGCAAGGGGTTAGGTTCGCTCTGGGGGATGATGGGGAGGTGGAGGGTGTGGTTGGGATAAAGGGAGGCGCAAGAGGCGCCTCAGGAAGCTATACAGGGCTCTCCAGTCTCTTAATCACTCGGCGGGTTGGGGCGGGTCAGTGAGGAACGGTGCCATCTGCTCGTCCGGTGCCAGAAGGCGTCACCGGCCTGTCCTGGGAACGGCGAAGTCCCTCCTTCAGGAGGAGGGAGGTGACGGGAGGAGGGTTAATCTACCACAGTCAGTAGTTAACCGGTTCGCGGAGGCCGGCTCTGGTAACGGAGTCTTATCGAAGCTTCTCGGTCATGTTTACGAGGTGATTCTGTTACGGTAATTACCTCGTTAAAGACGTAGCGGGAATTGCCTCGTTGATGGCGTTGTGGGTGATTGTCGTAATGAAATTTTGACAGTAAATGTTGTGTTTAAGATACGGTGGTGGTAAGTGCTTTGTTAAAGACTCCAGGATACCTGCTTGGTTGAGAATGCGGCCGTAGTGGCTCTGTTAAAAGACGTGAGCGTCTTTTCTTGGTTGGAAACGTAGGCGTCACTGCTTTGCTAAAGACGCCGGGGTAACTTTTCGTTACCCTTACCGTAGCTACTTCGATGAAGAAGCTAGAGTAGCTGCTATGTTGAATGACACTAGGGTTGCTGCTGTGTTGGAGACGCTGGGGTCACTGCTTCGCTTCGCTGGGAGTCCCAGCGGTGACTGCTTTGATAAAGTCTTAACAGTAATGGCCTTGTTGGAGACGTTGCGGTAACAACCGTCATTTAAAGACCCCGTCATTGAACCGCTTTATTACGGACCTGACACTAACAGCCTTGTTGAAGACGTCGGCGGGAACCACCTTGTTGATTAAGAGGAGAAGGGGCGTTCATGTTTCAATCACTGGGTCTTCTCCCTCCAAGAATATACCACCCAGGGTTTTTGCCCTCAGCGGGCTGCAAGTTTCGTCAAGTTTCATTCCTGACGATGATTTAAGACTTTCCCCTCCAGAAGATAGCAAGTTTCGTAGAGTTTTGTTTCTACCAGTTATTTAGGAGTTTCATCTCCAGCAGATAGCAAGTTTCGTGGAGTGTCTTTTCTACCAATTATTCAGGAGTTTCACCTCAAGCAGATAGCAAGTTTCGCTCAGCTTCGTTTCTACCAGTCATTTGGGAGTTTAATCTCCAGAAGATAGTTAGTTTTATTAAGTTTCGTTTCTGCAAGTCACTCGGGAGTTTCATCTTCCAGCAGATATCAAGTTTCGTAAAGCCACATTTTCAACCAATCACTCATGTTTCACCTTTCACCAGATAGCAATCGGGGATTCATACGTTTCATTCTCACCGATAACCCAGAAGTTTCAGCATCGAGTAGATAGATTGGGGATTCGTAAGTTTCACCTCTACCCACAATTGCTCACGAGTTTCCCCTCCCCCTCCAGATAGCAAGTCGGGATTTCCTAAGTTTCACTTATACCAGTCACCCTCAGCTCTCGTGTATTGCAGCTGAGGGCTTGCGGGGTTCAGTTAACGGTGGAGCACTGGATGGAAGAAATTGACTTGAAATTTGTGGCGTGGTGGAGAGAATGCGAGTCGGTTTACCAATTTTGTAATTACCTATTTGTGCTGTTAGGGGGGCAGAGAGAGAGAGAGAGAGAGAGAGAGAGAGAGAGAGAGAGAGAGAGAGAGAGAGAGAGAGAGAGAGAGAGAGAGAGAGAGAGAGAGAGAGAGAGAGAGAGAGAGAGAGAGAGTTTGAAACTCATGGGAAGCCCCTTCTCTTGAGCGTAATCTGCTATGATTGGGTTGTGTGTGTGTGTGTGTGTGTGTGTGTGTGTGTGTGTGTGTGTGTGGCGGTGCAACAGACGGCAGTATGAGCCACAGAGCCTCCTTCAGTAGGGGTTGTGTTTCGCTGCGTAATTACGGATTTATACGCCGTCTCGCGCACCTTTTCCCCCCAAACGCCCTCCCGCCCGATCTTCCAAACGGGAAATTCCTGGTCACTTGCGTCAGTTTTTCCGGTCTGGTCAGCGAGTGTCTGACGGTGACGCTGGGGAATGCTTGCGACGTACGGGATCTTACGTCAGCCGGGGTCCTACGACGCTGGAGAATGTTTGCGACGTACGGGATCTTACGTCAGCCGGGGTCCTACAACGCTGGGGAATGCTTGCGACGTACGGGATCTTACGTCAGCCGGGGTCTTACGACGCTGGAGAATGTTTGCGACGTACGGGATCTTACGTCAGCCGGGGTCCTACGACGCTGGAGAATGTTTGCGAAGTACGGGATCTTACGTCAGCCGGGGTCCTACAACGCTGGGGAATGCTTGCGACGTACGGGATCTTACGTCAGCCGGGGTCTTACGACACTTGGAAGTGTTTGCGACGTACGGGATCTTACGTCAGCCGGGGTCTTACGACGCTGGAGAATGTTTGCGAAGTACGGGATCTTATGTCAGCCGGGGTCCTACGACGCTGGAGAATGTTTGCGACGTACGGGATCTTACGTCAGCCGGGGTCCTACGACGCTTGGAAATGTTTGCGACGTACGGGATCTTACGTCAGCCGGGATCTTACGACACTTGGAAGTGTTTGCGACGTACGGGATCTTACGTCAGCCGGGGTCTTACAACGCTTGGAAGTGTTTGCGACGTACGGGATCTTACGTCAGCCGGGGTCCTACGACGCTGGAGAATGTTTGCGAAGTACGGGATCTTACGTCAGCCGGGGTCCTACGACGCTAGGGAATGCTTGCGACGTACGGGATCTTACGTCAGCCGGGGTCCTACGACGCTTGGTGATTTTTTTTTGGTCCTTATTGTCGTGTGAACGTACGTGTGCGAAATGTTGTCTTCCACGAACACTGGTGACGTCCACCTACCCCCTGGCCCGGCAGCGAAGTAGGTAAGGTGAAGTTGTTCAACGATGTGGGGCTTGTAGCATTCATGCATACACACACACACACACACACACACACACACACACACACACTCTCTCTCTCTCTCTCTCTCTCTCTCTCTCTCTCTCTCTCTCTCTCTCTCTCTCTCTCTCTCTCTCTCTCTCTCTCTCTCTCTCCTCTTCGTCTTTCTCAAAGCACCTAAGTTTTTGCCACCACTGCCGCCCTTGCGTATTCATATACCTCTCGTCAACCACCACTCCTTTTACTCTCTTGTACTGCAGGCCCCCCCCCTTGAAATGTGTGTGTGTATGTGTGTGTGTGTGTGTGTGTGTGTGTGTGTGTGTGTGTGTGTGTGTGTGTGTGTGTGTTTTGGTGCACCGGAGTGTGGTGATCCTATGGACACGACCAGAACGAGCCTGGTGGTGGTGGTGGTGGTGGAGGAGGAGGAGGAGCCCGACCATAATCCAACATGGGTTGTGAATGACAACTTCCGGTGCCTTCCCTATGTCCCTGTCGTGTTTCCTTAAAGATGTGCTTCCTGCCCTCCCACACACACACACACACACACACACACACACACACACACACACACGCACACCACACAGACACGACGACCCCTTGATCCTGATCAAGATACTGCCCTTCAGCACGGCCCTTGGGTATGATGACCTGGCCTCTGACCTGGCCATTAAGGGCCATTTCAAAGGTTCAGGCCGTGTTACCCCCTAAGAGTCGTCCCGTCTTGGCCAAGGGTCGTACCGTCGTGTTCAAGGATCGCACCGTCGTGCTCAAGGATCGCACCGTCGTGCTCAAGGATCGTACCGTCGTGCTCAAGGATCGTACCGTCGTGCTCAAGGACGAAAGATTATGCCAGTAGTTGTCTTTGCATGTATTCCACCTCCGCAGTTTGAGAGAGAGAGAGAGAGAGAGAGAGAGAGAGAGAGAGAGAGAGAGAGAGAGAGAGAGAGAGAGAGAGAGAGAGAGAGAGAGAGAGAGAGACCCACCCTCCCCTATGTGTGGTCTCCGTGATGGAAGAATTTAATTGACGACTTCTGCACCAAAATGGTCGTGAGGTCGTGATGCACGAGTGGTCGCAGGTCGTGTGTGTGAGAGAGAGAGAGAGAGAGAGAGAGAGAGAGAGAGAGAGAGAGAGAGAGAGAGAGAGAGAGAGAGAGAGAGAGAGAGAGGTGTTCCACGGATCGCCTCACCATAAGCCTTTCTGATGCTGAACACAGATGACACCAGTGGATAATCCTTCTCGCAGCGATCACATACTAATATGAGCCGCGTTTGCATCCTCCAGCAAGACGCCGTGGCCTTGGAGAGAGAGAGAGAGAGAGAGAGAGAGAGAGAGAGAGAGAGAGAGAGAGAGAGAGAGAGAGAGAGAGAGAGAGAGAGAGAGAGAGAGAGAATCTACCCACAGTGATCCCTCACAGTCGACAGTGTTTCGTCCAGTGTAGTGAATCTACTCCCCATAGCCCAAGATACAACACTCCTACATACACTTTCCTCCTCCACCCCTCCACATGCATCAAAACACACCATACACCTGTACACACTTCAAGCCTTCCGTTCCCATTTCAAACTGTCCCTTCCCATGTTCCACCTCTTCTTCTTCTTCTTCTTCTTCTTCTTCTTCTTCTTCTTCTTCTTCTTCTTCTTCTTCTTCTTCTTCCTCTCCTCTTATCACCCTGTTTAGAGAAAGAAAAAAAAGGAATTGTATTTGGCCATGTGGCAGAGCTAGCGCGTCAGAGAGTTACAGAGAGTGGGAAGCTGGCTGTGGTGTGTGGCGGATTCTGTTTGATAGGCCAGCTGCTGCTGCTGCTGCCGCTGTTGTATTAGTATGATGTGTTAAGTGGTTGTGAGATGTGTGTGTGTGTGTGTGTGTGTGTGTGTGTGAGGGAGCTGCTGGTAGGAGTGCTAAGGGGGAATGCAAATTGGACTCGTGTGTTTCTGTGTATTATGACACGGTGCTTTCAGTTTGGGAAGCAGGTGGGCGCCCCCTTCCCGTGATGGGTCATTGTGGGGCGTTGACTGCGGCACGAGAGGTCGTGGATGGTGATGCGCCGCCATCTGTTATGGGACGGTCTCCAGCGGCAAATAGGACGTGTTTGCTCAGCCCGAGACTTTGGAGATGATGTAAAGGAGGTCGTGTCTCGTGATCGAGTGGGAGGGAAGGTGGCAGAGTGACATGAGGTTATGATACAGGAGCGGGTACAGCAGAGGAGACCTCAGGTCGACGAGATGTCTGTACGTCCGTGATGAAGAACAGTGTTTCAGGAGGTCACGACACGTACAGTTCAGTGTTTCAGAAGGTCACAACACGTACAGTTCAGTGTTTCAGGAGGTCACGACACGTACAGTTCGATGCCCCCCCCCCCCCTCACTCCAGCACGTCAGCGGTGGGTGCCCGTGGTCGTGATGTCTGGCACTTCATGTTTTGGGTTAATGACGCAGGTCCTCGCATCGATTACACTCAGCCACGAGTCGAAATTCGTAGAGTCATGAGTTCTGTCGAGATGGCCATTGTCAGCATGACGGTGTTTGCTCTCTCTCTCTCTCTCTCTCTCTCTCTCTCTCTCTCTCTCTCTCTCTCTCTCTCTCTCTCTCTCTCTCTCTCTCTCTCTCTCTCTCTCTCTCCTCATGCTCTGGTTTTGTCTTCTGCTGATCATTTTCCCCTCCCCTCCTCCTCCTCCTCCTCTGACTCAAGTTCCTCCCTCACTTTCTCCCCACCTTCGTCGTCCACGTCATCTTCCATCTTCCTCCGGCTGATTTACCTTCTTCTTCCTTTCCCCGTCTTCGTCAACTCCCTTCCTCCTCTCGTCCCCTCCGCTGGCGTCCTCCCGCATCCCGACTCGCCCGCCTGTTCTCCTCCCACGGACGGCTCTGCCTCTCCCCAAGTGGTGGTGGTGGTGGTGGTGTTGGTGGTGGATGGGGAAGGGTGGGTTAATAAGCTAAGTTATCGCCGCCATTAACATCAGGATATATTTTTTTTTATTTGAAATGTAGCGACAAGATTTCTTGCTGGGGGGGAATGTTGCACAACTTCCAGGACGTTCCTCCTGACGACGGCGTCGGATTCCTGTAGGGGGATGAGTGCTGCAGATATTTGTATGTATGGCACGTGTGTGTGTGTGTGTTTGCTTGACGTTGTGTTGCCGTGGTTTTTCCAGTCTTGCCGGAGCGGTGATGGTTTACGAGATGCGAGTTTAAATGTTGGATTACGTAGAGGGAATCTGTAGTAGGCTGTGTGCCCTACGTAGACGTGTCTAGGACATCACGAGCAGGTTCTGCGTCCCGGGTAGGTGTGTAGGCGTCGTGGGTAGGTGCCCCTAGGGATCGTCATCCGAGGGATCGTCATCCGCGTGTGCCGCGGTGGCTCATGCACCGTCGACACCACAAAGTCAACTCACCGCCCGACCTGCAGTCGTCGCCCTATTGTCTTGGTGAGTCATGCCGCCACGGATCACGTGGGCTATCGTTCCCCGCCTGGCCGGGCACTGTGCACACGTGTCTTGCTTTGGATCCGTGTGTGTGTGTGTGTGTGTGTGTGTGTGTGTGTGTGTGTGTGTGGAGTCATCGTCTATAAGAATATGGTAACAAATATCTCTGTACGATCGCGAGAATGGTGATCGTCATCATTTCCCAGGCTGGCCTGGATGACAGTGCCTCAAGGTAGTCGAGCAGGGAAGACTATTCTTAGGGTCGTGACCAGATTCGAACCAAATGTCGACCTTCTGTCGTACTGTCGTTGGGTAGAAACTACGTTGCTGGACGAGGAGGGGCTGGCATGATGATGAGACATTTTTGCTCACTTCGTATACGCAGTGTTCCTGTGGCATTTGTAAGCACAATTGTGAGCCCATTGTTTCCATCGTGGGCTTCAGGCGCTCTGGCGAGCTCTTTAATTCTCCTCAACATAAAGGAGAGGATGAGGTATTTGTATATTAGACCCGGCGTTAGGAAACTCCATTGTTGAAATGTTGGCTCGAGTGGGAGTAATAAGATGGACGTTCGCAGTCGGTTTAATTACTTGATTGCTGGTTAATAAGGTCGTTGAATGGCGCTATCCCAAGTGGTAATGCAGTATACGATATGCCGATATACCAGTGATTGATAGAGGGACCGACTCGACCCTGATTTACGTCTCGGGGTAACGTGTCAACCACTGGATTGGGGTCATGTCTCATGCTCGTGTGTGTGTGACTGTACACATCAAGTAAAGCTGTTCAATGGCGAGTGTAAGATGATACAGGGAGAGGCAGTAATTCACACGTTCCTACTGCTCTCTACTGCATGATGTATTCAGTGTGGGATGTTCGCGCCTGGTGACTCGTCCATGCGTAGACCTGAAGATCATGACCCTAAGATCGTGTCCTGGTCTGTGTCCAGCAGAGGGAAGTTGTCAGAGAAAGATTATGGTGTATCTTCGTCCATCAGAATGCCGTTATTTCCTAATACGAACACGTCAAGCAGTACTCTACACCCCCCTCAGTGTACACCTGCCCGCCTCAGTGAGTACACTTTCCTCATACAATACACTCACTTCAGGTACACTCTTGAACTGGTGTACTCGTTCACACGATACCTTTCATCATCACGGAGTGCACTGCGCTATCATCATCCAGTACACCCAGTTCATCAACTTCACGTTCACTATCACACCATCAAATGTACCGGTCCATTACGTGAGCTAAAGAACCATCGGTGTTCGTTATGTACATTCTTATAACGTAGAACACTGGAGACTGACTCTTTCCGACGGTGACAAAGGTTTGGACTCGCGCTTCTGCTACCTCTCTCTCTCTCTCTCTCTCTCTCTCTCTCTCTCTCTCTCTCTCTCTCTCTCTCTCTCTCTCTCTCTCTCTCTCTCCACCGTCAATGCTTCTATACGTGTTACTGACCATGGTGAGGCCATGGGTCTGCCAACTCTTTGAGTAAGTCGGTCCGCAGTCTTGACACGGAGAGTGATGACAGTCTTCAGTCACAGGAGGCGAGTGCTTTAGTCACCGACTGGTGTGGAAACCTCAGCGTGGACCAGGAAATTTAGGATAACATTTATGAAGGACGCTCAGAAATAGACAGGAACGCGCAAGGGGGAAAAAAAAAAAAACCCGGAAAGGCCTATGTCCAGGTTATCTAGGGTGAAGTTGATTACGTAGTTTATCACCTGGTGGACCAATTAGTGTCAGCTTAGGATCAGTGATATGGTTTCCTCTAGGTTATGAATGATGGTTTTCCACGGTTCATCGCCGGCCAAAAGGCAGGAGAGAGAGAGACGGAGGGGAAGTCTTATCGTGTATGTGATCCTCGTACCAACACCCGCCTCGCTGAACCGGGTGGAGGAGGGGCGCGTCGCCTTTCCCCAGCCTCGGTGGCGTGGAGGGCGGGGAGGCACTTGAGGGAGGACCATAGTGTCTGTTGGTGCACGTCCTCAGGGCTCGGGTTCAAGGCCGCTTCACGGGATCTCTGGCCGGTCAAGAGGGGGTTGTGGCGGCGGCAAGTGGCATTCGTCCGGACCAATTAAGTCCACGTAAGATGGTGTGAGCCGTGCCATTGTGTCTGGCTTGCCCAAGCCTCCCCACTTCATCCATCATCCCCGACCCCCCCCCCCAAGCGTTACCACGGCACATATTATACCTAATATCACCGCACCTGTTGTCACTGGTGTTATCAGTGCATCTGTTACCTCTGGTGTTGTCACGGTACGTGTTATGGTCACTGTCATCATCGCCACTTTTCTCACTAGTGTTACGCCCGCAGCTGTCGCACCTTGGTTGTGTTACTACGGTTGCGTGTGACTGCTGTCATCGTCACTGCGCCCGTTACGAGTGGTGTAACCAGTGCATACGTCGCTGAAGGTTTTACTGCAGTGCGTATGACTGCTTCCATCTACAGTGGAGACTCTCATGAGGATATACGAGCAGCCAGATGAGAAAGCCGTGGGCGTCATCACGACGCGTATCGCCTTCCGCGATGGATGTATATCAGACTCCGTCACTGTAGGTGTTTGCTACGACGGTAAAACTGTACTGTGGAGTGTGTGCTTAGCCGAGGGAGTGACCCAGGTTCTCCTGCTGGAGGGATGGTTCGAGTGCTTAGGGGATGGTGGTTGTGGCTTCCGCTGTGTTGTCGCAAGCAGTGACGCTGCGTGTGGTAACCTGGAAGTCAAGGCAGAACATGTGCTAATGCTGTGAAGATGATGGTGATTGATGATGATGGAGATAGTGGCTGATGGTGAAGATAGTGGCTGATGATGAAGGTAGTGGCTGGTGTTGCAGTCTCCCTCTTCTCATGGCTGGCACAAGTGGCGTCCCACCTCCCCGGTGAGGAGTGGCAGGAGGGAGGGCTGGCTGGCTGACTGGCTGTGGCCACATTGGGTGCAAAGTCCCTCCTCCCCTCTGACAGTGCTGGCTCCCCTGGTCTTGGGGGTGTACTAGGGGAGGATTTGTGGGTGTGATGGCTCTGTCGTCTTAGGTTCCACACACACACACACACACACACCTGTGAGCCCACCGGGGTGCCCATCCTCCTGCCTCACCTCCCTTCTTACAAGGTGGGGCGGGAGGCTACCCCCCCTCCCCTTCACCACTCATCGAACGTCTGGGGTGAGAAGTGTAGACCAAACAACTGTACTGCAATTCTACCTCCCCAGCGAGAGGGATCTTGAACAGGGTAACAGTCTGTACGAGGAGAAGGAGGGAGACGATGGTTGCACACGGACCGAGGCTGGAAATAGGATCCAGAGGAGGAGAAACGGGAGAGTCAGTAGCTTAGATCGCCGGTGGCTTCCCCGGGGCAGAAGCCCTCCCCGTCGCCCTCACAAGTGCTGGAGGGCTCGTCTTACACTAGCTGGCTGTGAGGGAGAACTCCGGCGTAGGGTAGACTCGCGGGGGCTCGCATTACTGGTCATGGGGCGGGAGGGTGACCAGATAGACAGCATATTCCTCACTTGACTCGCCGAGTACACAGTAGGTGATGCAAAGAGGGCAAGGCTGTGATACTGTCTCTCGCCGAAAACATCCAAAGAAAAGGAAGATATTCGTGTCATATGACTATGGATGCTTGACGCTGTCCTTCGGAGAGCTTTTTTCAACATGTGGTTTTCACATGAAGGCGACGCCTGAAACCCAGGAGAGGTTACCTTCAACAGTGAAGGTGGGTAGGGTGAGGTGGAGTGAGGTGGGTTGGGGGTGTTGCTGAGTGAGTAACGTTTAGTATTCAAGTGCGAGAGTTTCGCACCTCCCCTGCATGATCGTATCACCAGGCCGTTCTCGTAATGACGTACTCCCGCTCCTGTCGACGAAGGGAATTTACGGCATTTAATTTACATATGTTGCAGGTTGCAGGACCGTGAACGGCTCTGACTACGATATTGATAATCATGCTGTTGATTACTAAGTTTAGGATGCACCTGAATCGTGGCGTACGAGGTTTGCAGTTATAACTTACACAACGGTGATGCCGGGTCGAATCCCAGTTAAGTATTCACGTGCCCTCTATCGTGTAAAAGACCATATATTCAGAGGAATATAAGGTAAGTAGTGGTTACCTGAAACTTCATAGTGAGAGAGTATTCATCTGCCCACAGGAGGAGCTGGCTCATGATATCTGCGGCAGTGAAAGTGAAGAGGATGTACTGGGGGGGAGAGTGTGTACTCGGGGGAAGAGAGTGTACTGGGGGGAAGAGGATGTACTGGGGTGAAGACTGTGTACTGGGGGGAAGAGTGTGTACTGGGGAGAAGAGGGTGTCCTTGGGGAAAGAGGGTGTACTGGGGTGAAGAGAGTGTATTTGGGGAAGTGTACCGGTTGACTGGGGTTTACAGACTGAAGTGTGCGACTCGCTGGAAGATAGTTTTGCGTCTATCTCTTGTAAACCCCCATCACGTCTATCCCCTTATAACCCACAGATGTCCAACACCCTCCTAACCTGTCCATCATCAGAATAACGTAACGTTACTCCCGAGTGTGGGCCACTGCGAGGCTCCTGCGCTCCACACAGGAGAAGGTTGTCAGTTGGGGATGGAGTAGTAACAAGATATTTTACTGAGCGGCAGATGGAGTCAGTCAGTTCCCCGGCGAGGTTGTCAGTTGGGGATGGAATAGTAACAAGATAATTTACTGTGCGGCAGATGGAGTCAGTCAGTTCCCCGGCGCCGGAGTCAAGTGGGGCTCCAGGCCAGGCCAGCCACAGTCTCTCAAACCCCTCCTGGCCGTACGTCATGTTCCATTCATTATGCAAATCAAGTACACGAAATCGAAAGCAATTTCTCAAGTTGTTTCACATTTGCCTCCGTGTGATGACCTGATCTATCACTGTACTGTGATATGCAGTGTCTGAGTGGCTGGATGAACTAACGGTGGCACTGATGAACGCGTAGTGCTGCGGAGTCGCATGTTCTGCACTGGTAGAGTCAGTGGACGGTGCCTGGAGATTGCTGCCCAGCGCTCTAGGCAAGACCTGGTTGGCTATGCTGAGAACCACGACGGATGTAAATGATAACACAAGGTTGGGGTGGGGTAAAGTCAGAGTTGAGGACCTAGGCTTCATCTACCTAGGTCGAGTTGAACAACCATCATTATGGCATTAGGAGTCACAGTCGGCAGTGTGAGAGGGTGGAAGGAAGCAGTGATTTGCCTCGGTAAATGTCACGCTTGGTCCAGAGGGGCAGCTGATGAACCAGGAGAACTATGGAAGGAGAATCATGTTCCCATGGAATCCCCCCTGATGTAAGAATGTGTGGGATGAGGGAGAGAGCTGACCAGCGGGTAGGTGAAGGTGCAAGGAAGATAAAAGTACCGAGAACTACGACTCCATGAACCTTCTCACACATTATAGGCGTTACATGGGAACACGACTTGCCTTCGAGGAGGAACAAAGGATTTTGGACACAGGCAACTGTGGTGACGACAGATAAGCAGGGAAGTTTGTGGAGTCTGCTGCACCTTAAGATAAGGACCTGAAGCTGCTTTTGCCACTGACACGTAGACCACACACACTCTTCTAACCTCATATTCCACACGTGTCTCTCAAGTGTTCTAAAGCAGGTTCTTCTACATCTGTAGGAAGCATGAGAAACGAAGAATGTACCTTTGTTAAAGCGGCTCCTGTACACACGAACCTTAACCGGATGATGATACCGCAGGAGGAACGAATAACGAAATATCCAGCTGTGTCTGGACTCGAGGGGCATGAAATATTCCCAGTCGGGAATCCGAAAAACATTTCAGGTCCAACTGGGTCACGAAACTGCTTGAGGGAGGAGTTACTGGGATCCTGGGCCCGTTCACACTGCTCGCCGTCGTAAAGACGGGGGGTTTATATTCCGCCCCAGGGGAGGAATTTCGCACAGTATCGCCTTATGTTTTGTGTGGGTTTGGTGTGGGCTGAGACGATGGCCGGCCGCCAGGGAAAGGGGATGACGCTCCTGATGGACTGTGGTCTGGATCCAGCCACCACCTCCTGGATCAACGTCGAAAAGTCGTGCACACATCTTGGGCGTGTGACCTCAATTTCTTTTTTTTTCTGGAAACACTGGACCGTTTGTCGAGTTTCCAGGTCCCTCCAGTTCCATCCATACTCGGACAATAGGCGTGGCTTCCACCACTGGTCCACTTGACCTTCTCCCCTTACTTATATCAACAGAAACCGTTCCTCTCTCCTCACAGAAACCGTCCCTCCCTCCTTTTAGAAACCGTCCCTCCCTACTCATAAAAACCGTCTCTTCCTCCTCTTAGAAACCGTCCCTCCCTCCTCATAAAAACCGTCCCTCCCTCCTCATAGAAACCGTCCCTCCCTCCTCATAAAAACCGTCCCTCCCTCCTCATAGAAACCGTCCCTCCCTCCTCATAGAAACCGTCCCTCCCTCCTCATAGAAACCGTTCCTTCCTCCTCACAGAAACCGTCCATTCCTCACAATCTCAGAATAATTCACGAGAAAACAAATCTGTATCAGTGACTAGTATATCTTAAAGACATCATCATGAACGTCATCACAACATCTCTCTGTTGGTAAATAGCTGCGATATCATTGGAGCGCCAGATCTCTATATAGAGAGAAAACAATCGCTCGTAAATTTGTGAATAAAACATCATACCTCAGCGACCTTTCTGAGGGACGCTCACCTTTGTTGGCAAATACGTGTCGGTGGTTTACGTCGTCTGCGGTGTCATAAAGGTACAGCAGAGGATCAGTGTTCCCTGATCTTTTTTTGCCATACCGCTCAGAGGGATGAACAAGGGATCCGATTACCAACGGATCAGATCAATCCCCCAGTCAGTAGCTTCGTCATGGACAAGACCCTTAGACGAGAGACCCCTCGCTCACTTCCCTTCCCAAGACTCTGGTTCTCCCCAAAAAGAGATTCCTCTCCTTCCTCCCCAGGGATGTGGTCCTCCCCAGATGAGATTCCTCTCCCTCCTCCCCAGGGATTTGGCCCTCCCCATACTAGATTCCTCTCCCTCCTCCCCAGGGATCTGGCCCTCCCCATACTAGATTCCTCTCCCTCCTCCCCAGGGATTTGGCCCTCCCCAAACTAGATCCCTCTCCCTCCTCCCCAGGGATCTGGCCCTCCCCATACTAGATTCCTCTCCCTCCTCCCTAGGGATTTAGTCCTCCCCAAACGACACCTTTCTTCCATCTCTCTCTCTAGGACCCTTGGTCCTTCCTCCCTAGAGGAGGAGGAGGCATCCCTCTCTCCTCCAGGAGCCTTGCCCTCCTGGGATGAGGCAGCAGCACCCCGCTGCCGCCCTGCACAGCACGTAATACCCCCACACAAGCAGTGGCTGCTCCCCAGGAGCCACCGATAATGAAACCCGATTCTCGTAAATCCACCTTTAAACCCACGACGTCCCTTCCCCCAGGGGTAGGTAGGGCCGGGGCATGGGGGAAGGTGCCCGCCCCGCCCCGCCCCGCCCCGCCCCGCCGCCCCCACTCCCACGCTTATAGTCTTGCTGGGTAAAATATGGCCGCCTCCTCTTGGCAGGAGCGTCCTTTTTTTTTTTTTTTATCGCGCAGTTTGCCGAGTAAACTCCTAGTGTGTGTGTGTGTGTGTGTGTGTGGCTGGTGGTGGTCTCGTTGCATTGGTTGCCGTGAGTCAACCAAGTTTTGGGTGGGATTATCGGATGTGTGGGAGCTGCTGGGGGGCTTGCTGCGGCAGACGTGGCCAGCGGGATACAGACGATTCGCTTTAATGTTTCGCCCGGTTGGAGGTAATGGCTTCGCCGGCCATCATCGTCAGGGACGGACCCTAATTATTATTTCTCCCCCTCCCACCTCAGCCTCTTCCACCGCCATCCACGTTCTCGGAACCTCTACAGCCTGGTGGACTGGGCCTAATGCTCAGGACTGGACGGATACGTACGAACGAACGTACGCTCATGCAAGTGATGGTCTGCTGGGGGATGTATACAGAGGGGCGCTGCTTGGTGGTGCGCCGACCTAAGGGTTCAAATGATTGTTTTCATCTGGTTTCCATGAGTTAGGGAGGCGATCAACCCTTATGGGTAGAAGGCGAGAGTTATAGTGGGAGCACGTAACTCTTTCACAATACTTAGAATACGACACAACTTTACGTGTACTTACACGCGCCAGTGTTGCACTTCAGCAAGCACTAGTAACACTTGGAAAACTTCACCACGCCATGTTGTCTGGTTATTTTGGCTTGAGTTACACGAAGTGACGTTAGACATTACTGTAAGGTTTAAAGACGATGTACCAGACACCCGGTTAGTTAGGCCCTTCTCCCCCACCCTGTCTTCGCCAGGTCCTCCTGCGAACAACAGAGCTGGACGCTATAACTCACACCTCCAGGAGAGCTATTAGAAGGGAAGGTCCCCCTCTCTCTCCAAGAGCGGTCTCGCTCTTCCCTCCTCGCCCTCCAGCTCTTCCTCCTTCTCCTCCACCTCCGTCACTAGACACCCCTCCCTCACCCCCTTGCATTCATAACTATGTCTCGCAGGAATGTTTTGAGCCATCCCGCCTCCAGTGAACGTTAAGGAAAAATGAATTAGAGGAAAATGACTGCTCTTGGACGTTGCGTACTGCCGTCCGTGACAGCCCCATCTTACCAGGAGTCTGTTGTGGTTGGGGAGCTCCTGTTGCATGTACGTGGGCAGCTGGGCTAGGTGGTGTCTGTACGTGGGCAGTTGGGGGCTAGGTAGTGTCTGTACGTGAGCAGCTGAGCTTTAGGTGGTGTCTGTACGTGGACAGCTAGGCTCTAGGTAGTGTCTGTACGTGAGCAGCTGAGCCAGAGTTGTCTGCACGTGAGATGCTGAGCTCTAGGTGGTGGTGGTGTGTGTGTGTGTACGTGCCTCCCCCCGGTGCAGACGGGCGCCTCATTAATTACACTGTCATTGCCTCACCCTTCCCTAAGCCTCCGTCCCGCGCCACCACACCCATCACTCACTCCATCAGGCGTCACATCATTAATATCCACATAGGAAGAGCAGACCATTTTCCCTGCAGACAAAGGCCAGGCAGGACCCTCCCCCCTTCCCTCCCACCCTCTCTTTCTTTCCCCTCGTACACCGTAATGGGTACATACCGAAGTGGTTGTTTGCTATAGGGGTGTTTCATAATGCCCCCTTCCCACCTACCGCCGCCACAACCTCTGCTGTGGGCATGGATCGCCATTACCACCACCACAGTTACCATCACAACTCCACCATCATAACCAGGGCCGTCAGACATGTGGTTATATACCTTCGCATTATTGTAGTTCTTGGTGTCTGTGTTTGCATATATGTTTATGCGAGCAAGTACGATAGTATATATATATATATATATATATATATATATATATATATATATATATATATATATATATATATATATATATATATATATATATATACGCGTCGATATATTTGTCAACATGTATTTGAGTTAGAAACCTTGTTGTAGTTGTCATAGGACAGGAGGGATATGATGGTTGTGAGAGCTATAGACATTTTTTTTTCTCTGACAGGGAAAAAATATATATTCATATGACTGTGGATATGTATGATATGACGGTCATATCCGGGTATTCCTCATTAATATATCTCATCAACTCAACACCCATTAGATCAGTATTTCCACTGCTCGCACGGAGAATGCTGTCGCGAAATATATTCAGTTTTTGCCCTTCTGTTCACGTTCACTTCGAGCTGACCTGACTTGAAATGACCTGACCTGGCGGGAGAGTACGGTCTGCAGCGTACTGCGACCCTCGTTGACTTGACTGAACTGGGTAGGGTCAGGCTTCAAGTCTAACTGTCCTTCTACGAGATTTTATCTGTATATTTTTGGGTCACACGTTTCCGTCTTCGAGCCAGTTATCTCAGACCGACCCTCCCTTGGCGGACGTGTCCTGAGCCCGCTTGGGCTACGGGCACCGCTTGCGTGTCAGTGTTCTTCAACATGGCACTGCAGTTCTTCGGTACGTATTTAAACCGTGACACACACACACGGGTGGTGGTGGTATATATACATATATATATATATATATATATATATATATATATATATATATATATATATATATATATATATATATGTGTATGTGTGTGTGTGTGTGTGTGTGTGTGTGTGTGTATATAGCTTCCGGTCCTTTCATCCACCACGTCTCCTTCGGAATTCTTTGTCCTCATATCCTCTAATGGGATTCGCCTGTAATGATAGTATCAGATCCATCAGTAACCTGATCTCCCACTGCTTGAAGACGATTAAAGATCTTGGCTTGTTATTATCAGTGGTCTGGGGAGACGCTAGACTTGACCGTATTCCTGAATACAGCAGACGGAAGGAAGGCTGTTATTGTGGTGTTGGTTGTGGGGGAGGTGCGGGGGGTGGGGGGAGTTTATAGCGTAGGAGGTGCTGGCAGTGTGGCGTGGGAGGTGCTGGGAGTGTAGCGTGGGAGGGAAGGGGAGTGTAGCGTGGGAAGGAAGGGGAGTATAGTGTGGGAAGGAAGGGGAGTGTAGCGTGGGAAGGAAGGGGAGTGTAATGTGGGAAGGTAGGAGAGTGTAGTATGGGAAGGAAGAGAAGTATAGTGTGGAAAGGAAAGGGAGTGTAGTGTGGGAAGGAAGGGGAGTGTGGCGTGGGAAGGAAGGGGAGTGTAGTGTGGGAAGGAAGGGGAGTGTAGCGTGGGAAGGAAGGAGAGTTTAGTGTAGGAGGGCAGGGACTGAAGTGTAGGCAGGCAGGTGAGTGTAGTGTGGGAGGGAAGGGACTGTAGTGTGGGAGGGCAGGGGAGTTGTAACATATATACAGTAGTTGAAAATATGTGAGTGTAGAGAGGGGAGGCGAGGAATTAACACAGAGGGTGGAGAGAAGGTGGGAGGTGTAGATTGACTCAGTGTCGACGAACCGGGTATAGATGAATCCTGTGCAAGCTCGGGTGTAGTTGGACTGTGTAGATGCGGGATGTAGATGTACCCTGTGTAGACGGGAGGTGTAGATGGACCCTAAGTACACAGAAGCTGTAGATAGACTCTATGGAGACGGGAGGTGTGTGGATGGAAGGTGGAGATCGGACCTTGTTTCGATGGAAGGTGTAGATGAACCTTGTGTAGCCGGCAGGTGTAGATGGACTCCGTGTAGACAGCAGGTGTAGATGGGACGAAGCATAGTAAAGGTAAACAGAGGGTGAGGATGGTGTTGGAGAGGCGAGATAGCGTCAGGGGTGCAGGAGGGAAAGCAATACGGAAATTTTGCCACCAGAATTGCAACGCATCCTAACCCCCAACTCCTCGTCCGTCATGATGAATGGCATCCATCATGAGATTCTGAATAGATCGAGAATGTATTGAAATAAACGAAATAAACCCACTTGATCTTTGGGTCCGTTCCAGTTCAGTTTTTCTCTCTAGGTTCACTAATATTTTTTTTCTCTGAAGTTTGAACATAACCGTATACGAGACCAGATAATCGCACCTCTGATACTAGTCTATAATCGTATACCGGAGGACCGACGGGTGTCGCTATCTCTAAGACATTCACAAAGACAGGTAAATGGTGATCTCACGGGGTTAATCAGACGACCAGGGAAGTGAACCAAGACTCAGCAGCCGACCTTGGTCACTGTCGTGAGAGATGTACTGCCATGAAATCCTCATCATAGTCCATAGATGTGAAACGATTCATCTCGGGCAAAATTGGTCTGGTTATCTAAGGACTTGATTAGGTATGGTCTATGGTCCTTACTTTTGAAAGGGGACTGAGGTCCCTTCCAAGGTATTTTTTCACATTTATAAACATGTTCTTCGTCTCTTTCATACGTGTGGGTTAGGATAAGTTTGCCTCACTGATTTTAGTGTAACGTGTGTATATATGGATGAGTTTACCTCCCTGTGTGTATATATATATATATATATATATATATATATATATATATATATATATATATATATATATATATATATATATATATATATATATATATATATAAGTTTACCTTACCGATTGTTGTGCACATTTTATGTATAGACAAACTAAACTTAATGCTGTTCTTAACTACTACCTCTACTGTTCATACATATCACTATCTCTTATCATCATCTATCGTCCTTACAGATATTTTGCCACTGGTATATTCTATTTCGTGTTTTCCTTTCCAGGTGAGTTGCGTTCCCTCGACTACGATGTAACGTGGAAACAAACATCCGTTTATCGGAAAGGGGGTTGTTGAACCCCGCAGGAAGCCGAGTTGGTGGGGGTAAGTTCAACGAATTCATTCGTTAACTGTAAATGTCCAGAGGACAGGGGACCCTGAGGGTCATTATGGTGACCTCTGGTATCTGTGTGTGGGTGTTGCCATAAGATGGTCTTGATCCTTCCTTTGTATTGGAAGCTGTTTAAGGGGATATTGACGTGTCAGACTAATCTGTATCTTATCACGGTTTGGTAAGTGTGTGTATGTGTGTGTGTGTGTGTGTGTGTGTGTGTGTGTGTGTGTGTGTGTGTGTGGTTTTGAGGGTTTGTTCCTTCGATTTGACTTGAGCCTTTCGCTACTGGACACAAGCTGTGTTCTGCGTGGAGATTATATATATATTATGGGACATCTGTACATCATTAGAGTCGGGCTGTAATATCCCGGGAGGTGGTGACTCCTTCGCTGTCCCGGGACGTGGCAGGTAGGGGGACGTGGGTGAGGGTCAGCTGTACTCCTGCCAGACAGAAATGTGTCAGTGTATGGCTTCGGAAACCAAGTTGTCTCACTGAAGTCCTCTTGCTTATTGTGTTACGTGTGTCCTCTTGAGCACGGTGGTATGACCCTTGAGCATGACTGTATATATATATATATATATATATATATATATATATATATATATATATATATATATATATATATATATATATATATATATATATATATATATATATATATATATATATATATATATATATATATATATATATATATATATGGTTTAAAATGGTACTCTAATAGACCATAACAAAAAATTAAACTTTTTTCTGATGGACTTGATAATTAAAAACTATTTTTTTTCTTCAATAGATTGCGGTACCTTTTAGAAATATATGGTGGATGAGGCCAGTAGAGCCACTTCCTCCACTTCGGTCTCTCTCTCTCTCTCTCTCTCTCTCTCTCTCTCTCTCTCTCTCTCTCTCCCTCAAGCACACACGACTCACAAGTGGGCGGGCCGACACAGAGGAGCAGTTGGCAGCTAGGATTTATTCCGGTATGTATTAACGTCTCATCGATTGGCCAGGGCCCCCCCCCCCCTACTTACGTGTAGAGCCGAGAGCTGTTTTTCACTCTCGTGGGGGCACGGAAATCGTCACCTGAGTGGGGGGGGACGTGTTCGAGTGCGACCGTACGAGAAAACAGGAGGAGTGGATTTGGGGTCTTCTTCAATGGGGAGTGTGGCTCTGCCCTTGACGGGAGGGAGGGCTCCAGTGATAACCTGAGGAAACATATCACCACGGCAGCTCTGAAACACCCTTATCAGATTCTCGGGCTTGTTGAGTGTTAAGCTGGCTCAGGATAACGTGTGTGGAATGTTATCTGCCGGCAGGGGATGATAAGGGTGTGGTGAGGTATGACGTACTGTTGTCACAGTCTCGACCTCTGGCGGTATTCTTGAAGGCTCTGGTCACCGGCTTTTGCTGCAGTCTCGACCTCTGGCGGTATTCTTGAAGGCTCTGGTCACTGGCTGTTGCTGCAGTCTCGACCTCTGGCGGTATTCTTGAAGGCTCTGGTCACTGGTATTCTTGAAGGCTTTGGTCACTGGTATTCTTGAAGGCTTCGGCCGCTGACGATATTCTTGAAGGCTCCGGCCACTGGCCCTGGCGGTGGTAATCTCTTGGTGGAGGGTCCCCGGTGGTAACCAGTAGCGGCAGGACGTTCACCCTGAGGGATTTTGTTACACGGTATTACCTGGAGCTATCTCGCTGGAAGCCTGGCGTAAGAAGGCTCTTGTTAGAAGGTGGTGGTGCAGGATCTTGTTGGGTTGTTGTGTTGTGGGTCATTATGCCCACCCGGCCAACGTCAGACTGGGCTCTGTGTAGCAACACCGACCCACCACCTTCTACAGACCCGCTCCAAGGACTCCTGGTGGCTCAGCCGTCACACGGTCTCTGGCATGTCTCGCATCCCCGACATAGTCATGAGAACGTCTCCACTCCTGCTGGTGAAGTGGGCCTCCCAGCCCATGACGCACGGCAGGACGGGAGGAGGAGGGCTCATGAGATGGCTTTATGATCGTGTTATCTGATACCCTCAGCGGGGAAGATAACCGTATATTAGTGATATCTCATGCATGGCTCCTTCAACCCCCCACTCTTGTACTCTCCTAGAACCGCTCCTGTTGCTCAGTACATCTCTCTCTCTCTCTCTCTCTCTCTCTCTCTCTCTCTCTCTCTCTCTCTCTCTCTCTCTCTCTCTCTCACGTAAACCTCGAACTGTGTGCTCCTTCTTGGTGCGTTAACTTATTTCCTTCGCGTTGCGGAGCTTTTATGTACCCGGCAACATAGTGTACACACTCCCGCCTTTTCTATCCGATATCTATTTGAATTTCTTCCTCCTCCTCCTCCTCCTCCTCTTCCACAACTGCTCACTTCCCCCCTCCCCTGTGCTGGTAACTTCGCTTCCCACTCGCTAATAACTTCCCCGGAGATCTCTTCCCACCTCTCCTCCCCTGGTTACCTCCCCTGGCATCTCTCCCTCCTGTAATCTTCTCCGGGAAACTCTCTCCCTCCCCAGCTAGTCACCTCCCCCTGTATCTCTCCCTCCTCCCCATCCGGTAACTTCCCCGGGCATCTATTCCCCTCCCTACCTTGTAACCCCCACCCCGTCACCTCCCACCCTGGAGGACGCAGTTAAAGGATTAAGGTAACACTACAGGCTGAGGGCCAGGTCCCCTTGACCAGCTTGCAGGGTACGATCCTGTGGGCCGGAGGCGGTCGCCTGCCTCCACCCTGATTGGCTTATACGTGACGGGGATGCGTTGTGGGTCCGGGACGCTGTCTTGTTATTGGCTGTCTAATCGGCTGACTGGTTGGCAGAGCTCTCTGTGCCCCAGATATGCCAGTAACGTTTACGGATGAAATTACTTTGGCGTGTGAAGAGAGAGAGAGAAAAAGAAATCTATAACGTGCATGGATTTTGGTTCTTACTTATCCATTAACTGTCCATTTCATTTGAAGAGCGTCGTCCAGCCTCTGTTCGACCCAGAGCTTCTTTAGGCTACAGACGTCCCCCCCTTCTCCCTGGCTGGCTGGCGTCCACACGACGGGCGCGCACAGTTGGAGAGGGACGTGAGTTGCGGACGCGTTGTCTGTCGCATGACGTGTGAGTAATTGGCCCCTCGCGTAACGAAGTTCGGGAGTGGCTCAGCTAGATCGTCAAGCTGGGCTGACGTCTATAGGAGGATGATGTGGGGGGAAGGGGCGGAGTAAGGGGATGTTGTGGAGGGGAAGCTCAGGAACTGATTATCTGGTATGTAATTGACAGGATGAGGAGCAGGGAGGTGTAGGGAGCGGGCTAGAGAGGGACCAGCGGGCCGGCTGCGGGGTTTTTTTTGGTCGCTGAGTAAGTTGACACCTCTGTATCCAGGGTCCAGTTGACACCACGCTCCATCACTGAACTCCCCTGAATTCATTCGGTCGAAAGAACTCCTCAGTATTCCAAGAATCGTCGTGAGTAAGTGTGCCTTTTGTCTGTTGGTTTTAACGTGGGCCTCTGGGTACCATTTTCTCCCCAATTCCAGATCATTCATGGAAAACGAGACAAGAAAGCCATTACAGGAATACTTCTCTCTCTCTCTCTCTCTCTCTCTCTCTCTCTCTCTCTCTCTCTCTCTCTCTCTCTCTCTCTCTCGACCTCACCTCCCGGAAATATGCATTGCCATGTAAGTCGTCCCTTCATTAGCAGTACTCGGCAGGAGAACAACAAATTCTTTTCCCTCCGTCTCTGAAATACAACCCCCCTTTTTTTTTTTCCTTTTTTTTTCTCCTCCTTGTTCCATCATGTCTTGGAGATGGCTTGAAGAGGCTCCCGCCCGGTAAACACACTCCAGCCCCAGTGTCAACAGCTTTCCCGGAGTGCACCAAGAGCCCCCCCCCCCCGACATTTTCCATTGAATTTATTCCATGCCATCAAGAACCTTCGGATGTTTTCCTGCGAGCTCGTCCCATAACCCCGCCAGGAACCTCGGCGCCGTCACTGAGTTTATACCTAACCCCCTCCAAAAAAAGAACTTCGATGTTTTCCAGTGACTTTATTCTTCGACCACGAGGAACTTCGAAGTCTCATTGGAGTTCATCTATCACTTTTATAGCCCCGCCTCTTATCGTTTTCCCGAGTATATACGCCTGCAACTGTCTCTCCCGAGAGACTGTGAGTGAAATGCGTCCGCATCTCAAATCACTTAACGGGCATCTCAAATCACTTTCCGGTGACAATTCTCCTCCAGTACTGTCGTCCTTACGGTGTGACTGGCGCCGCGCCGGTGGCGCGAGAGCAAGGCCCTCCAGACTGTCAGAAGCTGGGGGCGGTGTGGCTTATCTTCAGAGAGTGGCGTCTCCCTCACTGATGTGAGTACCACAACCACCCACGGGGGATTGTGGCCATGTGGTAGAGGAGCAGGGCCTTCGAGCTGGACGCTTTTGAAGAGGTACTTTTATTACATAGGTGGTGACTGTTGCTCACTTTGGCTTGGCAGTAGTGGGCAGGGATTCACCTTACGTTGTCTGGATATACCTGGACTGACCGAACACACACACACACACACACACACACACAGGCAAATGATGTTTACGTGACGCATGAGTTATTTCTTTTTTTTTCCCCCCTATGAACCTGAACGTTTTATGATAGCGATTCTTTAGCCAGATCTATGAAAGCCCCGTGGAGCGGCGGCGTGTCGTAAAACTCACTTGCCGTTCCTTGTCGTCAAAACGACTTGTCGTCCTCTTTTTGGCCCTTCCGGTCGCGATTTCTTTTTATCGCGCGTTCGTCCGTCGTATTTGCCGTTGCGATCTGTCGTGATCTTGGGGGGAGGGGAGGGGAGGGGAGGGGGGGGGGGTAATCAGGGTTCACAGCCTGGGGAAGGGGGGTTGGTTGGTCTTCCTCCACTTGATGGTGACGTGTGTATCTTGGGCCTCAGGACTGAGTGACAGGTGACGACGCACGCAGTCATACGACGACTGTGTGTGGTAACCACGGCCACCAGACTGGGTCCGACTGTCTGGGTCACCACGACCGTCACGGGTCGACTGACTGACAACCACGACCGTCACGGGTCGACTCACTGGCAACCACGACCGTCACGGGTCGACTCACTGACAACCACGACCGTCACGGGTTGACTCACTGACAACCACGACCGTCACGGGTCGACTCACTGACAACCACGACCGTCACGGGTCGACTCACTGACAACCACGACCGTCACGGGTCGACTGACTAAAGGGCAACTGCGACCGTTGTAGACCTGCTAACTACCTGACAACCACGATCACCACGACCACCTACCACTGAACTGGCAGTTACGACACACACACACACACACACACACACCACGACCGTGACACACACTGACTGTCGACCACGAGCGTCACACACACACACACACACACACACACACACACTAACTGCCAACCACGACCGTCGCACAGACTCGCCAAACTACCAGGCAACCACGGCGGCCGCCTCGTCACATAATAACCCACGGCCTCCACTTAAATGGCGCGCCGGCAACTGAGGCCGGCCAGCAGTGACGTCAGAGACATGGAAGGTAGAACACCCGAGATATTTCCATCGAGGAGGAGGAGGAGGAGGAGGAGTGGCGGTGGTGCTGTCTTGTGCGTTGAACTATTTGAAAACTAATTACGTTGGCTTTGTGACGTCCCCGCCTGCCGCCCCTCTCCCCTCCTCCCCTCTCCCCTTCCACGGCACCCTTGGTGGGGTGAAAAAAAAACATGAGGAGGGAAACCTCTCTCTCTCTCTCTCTCTCTCTCTCTCTCTCTCTCTCTCTCTCTCTCTCTCTCTCTCTCTCTCTCTCTCTCTCTCTCTCTCTCTCTCTCTCTCTCTCTCTCTTCCCGTGCGTGAGTTATAAAATTTCGTGTTTGTCATCTACCCCCGTGGGCGCTGCTCCATGTAAATTATTTGAAGTAGTTGAAGGGGTGTACGAGGCAGGGGGAAGGGGGGGTGAGAGGGGGGGGGGACTTTTGTGTGTGTGTGTGTGTTTTGTGTGTGTGTGTGTGTGTGTGTGTGTGTGTGTGTGTGTACAGGTCGACCTGGCAGGTCGACAGGGAGGATGATTAGAATCTTCTCCCCCCCCCCCCCCTTTGATTATTTGAGTGATTGGGGTCTGACAGTCAGCCCTGGCGAGGCTGACACGCTTGGCAGGGTCTGATTGGCGAGGCTGACAACCTGTGAGGGTCTTACTGTCAGCTTGGTTAGCGATGCTGACATGAACACTTCATCTGTCACAACAGACTTGGGAATTAAGGATTTTTTTTGTGAGCTTATCATAAATTTAAGTTTTCTTTGTATATACTTTGTTACCATTTGCCTGTGCTCTTTGTAGTTTCCTATGTTAGCAAGTAAGCTTTGAGATCACGAAGATGCTCCCTAGAGAGAAATATATATATATATATATATATATATATATATATATATATATATATATATATATATATATATATATATATATATATATATATGTGTGATATATACGATTTTTTTTCATATGGTAATTGTAATCATCTGTCATTGTCCTGTATATAGTATATTGCAATATTTTTTCTCTCCTTTACTAGATGGCGTAAATATCGGAAACGTAAATATTTTATAACACTTGCCCACTTAAGATAAGACTAACTCTGCCTCTGGGGAAAAATGTTTGATGGATGGAGCTAAAATTAATAGATTTAAAAAAAAAATAATCTCGGGCAACCACGGTGCAGTGTTGCCATACCATGAGCTCTATGTTTCTGGCAGGATTTGAGGGATGGATTTCGAAATTTCGAGTTGAATTTCTGCGGGGGAAAAAATACTATAACACGCGGTATGTATTGCAAGTCTGAGAGAACCTGTGCTTCAGGTCTTTTAAAGCTGTGTTTTGCGGAATTCTGTTTGAAACCCAATGACCATTTCTCTTTTTTTTTATTAGCTCCCGGTTCGCGGAGAAAAAGATTCGAAACCTTGAACGGCACAGTGACTGAAGCATCTCGGGGACAAAACTCTCCCAGCGACTGTACGGAGGAGCATTAGACTCACTGGTGCCTTACGGGCATCTATTGATGTATCGGGATATGGTAGGCATAGAACAAGGCAGCCAGCCATCCACCTTGTGTATTCACCAGGACGGAGAATCATTTGTTGTCTTTTCAAGGTTTGTGCCCTTCAGTCCATGTTGTAGGGTTTCTATGTAATATTTTTTCCCCTCCCTCCGCTAGACACGTGTCCCCGGGTCTGAGAGAGATGCGTCACACAATAAACAATGAAGCTATTGGAGAAAAGGAATCCTTTTGGATGCCCTTACACACGATCTTAGCATTCGGGGTTCGAGACTTTGAATAGAAACATTGGAAGTTCGAGACTTTGAAAATTTCGGCCAAAGAGACTTGAAACATTCTACCCTCCAGACTTGGAACGTTCTGCCCTCGAGACTTGCAACGTTCTGCCCTCGAGACTTGAAACATTCAACCCTCAAGACTTGAAACATTTGTCCATTCAAACTTGAAGTATTCAGCCTTCGAGACCTCACATTTGGCCAGTATCCTGACTTCCTTCCTAAGCGTGTACCACGAAGAAATCTAAAGTCCACATACAGTTGATCGTTCCGCAGGCAGCATAACAACGTGAACGATGAAAATTACGACAGACGCACGGGGGATCCTGGACGTGCCAGTAGTAAACCCTGGGGGACGATCATGATGATGGTGTGTTCGTCCTGTTGTCTGATGGAAGCCGACGCTTTAGACTCGGTAGTCCCCCTCCCCCCACCAACACACACACACACACACACACACACACACACACCTCAGTGTTTCACACGTGTCTGAGTCCTTTTGTTGATTTCCAAGTGGAATTTGTGTCGCAGGTTCAGGTTTACGACGGTGAAGACCCTCTATGCTGTCTTCATGTCATCATATCTCGTGAATATCGTTTGGTCTTCGTGATATCCCCGGCCACAGTCATGTCTTGACTTCATGGCACGGCTACGTCCGTGTGTGTGTGTAGGTGCATCTCACATCCACTGCGATACACTACACCTAACCTTAAGGACATGGCATACATATTCTCGTTTATGGAATCAAAGTTCTGGCATACTGGTCGAGGTCGGTTGGTCGGCTGCTTTGGGCTCTGGGCCCATCAGAAGTGGCAAGGTCGGTGATAACGTCAACTGGAAAGTCTTGAACACCTTCTTCAAGTGTTTGTTAGAGATGGTTCCGTGACCACATACCCTCACTGTACCTTCCTTCATGGAAGCGTACGAGATTTTATTCATATTATACTCGTTATATCAAGAATGTTGCTGGAAGTTTGAGTGTCAGTTTACGTCGCAAATTTACTGTTGCCTTTGAGAGAGAAAGAGTTAAGCGATATACTTCTTCAAAACAAAATGTAAAAAAAGAAATAACGTGTAACACAACATGTACAACGTCAGGAGCCGTTTTTGAGTGTTCAAAAGTTAACATTGAACGTCCGCTGTTCAGTAGCACGTGCCGTCGTCCAGACGATACGCAGGGCGTTCTCAAGACAGATCTTGTTATTCATTAACAAGTGAGGAAGACTCGGCACTGTACGCAGGTGCGTCAGCTGCGACATTCACCGCCGACACCAGGTCTACCTGCAGCCTGGCTGTGCACCGTGAGCGATCGTCCGACGCCCGCGGGGGGCTGTCGTGGGCGGAACTGACTGGGATTAGGAACTGTTGCTTTGGTTGGCGCTCGCGTGGAATTACGGTATAAGGGAGAGTGAATTCCTTCAGATGATCGTGGGTTGTAATGTGTAGGTGGGACCTGCACCTTTACTGTCTCTGTGGTAGTCTCTTTGAACCCATCTCGATTCCTTATAGGTCTTTTTTTAATTCTTTTTTTTTTTGGTGGTCGTGTTTTCGTAAAATATTTTTTAGTCTCTGTTGTATCAAATATCAATTTGGGGGAATGATGATTTTGCAGTGGCGTTGCGGTGAGTCTAATTAACGTCTATTCATCAAGAGATTCGGATCCCATTATTTTTTTTGTTTCCTCTTTTGAAAACTTCTGGGAAAATGTGAGAAGAAAAAAAAAATGTCTTGCACAGGCAAGCAAGGACGAAGGTACTATACTCAGTGAAGTTTGAAAGTAGTTGAAGCAATGTTGTATTCCAAGACGCTGCTGGTCTGTGTCGAGTAATACTCGAGGTATATAACTTGTCCCTCGAGGGTATTACTGGCTGAGGATAGTGTCAGCGGAGGAAGCCTTACAGACGGGCTCGTCCAGCCAGTGTTGGTCGAGGCGCCCCCTGGCCAAGCGCCAGACTCGGCGCCTCTGGTCCTCCCGGCCAGCAAGCCTAAGCCGCTGACCTTTTACCTCCTGAGCTCAGCTTGGCCGCCTTTTTTTTTTTTTTTAGGCTGATTAACTAAAGGATCGAGAAGCTTTTATTCCTCGGCCTTTTTTTCTTTTTTTTCGTAAGAGATTTCCAGAAGTATCATCACCAGCAGCTGCGTCTTCTTCTTCCCCCCTGGGGATTCCAGAACCTTCTTCACCCACGTCTTCGCCGGGGATTCCAGAACCTTCTTCATCCTCGTCTCTTTTTTTTTTTTTTTTTCCCTCGAGCGTTCCACATCCATCTTCAGCCCCGTCCTCTTGAGGGATTCGAAAACATTCATCGCATCTTCACCGGGCATTTGAGGACCTTCTTCAACCCCGTCTTCAACCAGCGCTTCCCAAAACCTTCGTCAGTCCCATCTACGTCCGGGAACGGAGAGCAGTCATCTTCTCATCCCTCAGTGTAGGAAGGAGGTGGGTGGAGGGTGGAGGGATATAGTGACACTCTGTCGCTCCGTCTGTTCGTATGCCAAGCTTACATCCCGTGAGATTGTCTTTCTTTTAAAAACGCGCCTTTTACTCTTGAAAATATTTTATTATTATTATCATTATTATTATTATTATTATTATTATTATTATTATTAGGATGATAATGATGATGCTAATCGTAATAGTGATAATAATAATCGTAATGATAATAGTAATAATAATAATGATTTATCTTATTATATTATTATTATTATTATTATCATTATCAATATTATTATCATTATTTTTATTATTATCATTATTATTATCATTATCATTGATATTATCATTATCATTATTATTGTTGTTGTTATTATTATTATTATTATTATTATTATTATTATTATTATTATTATTATCATTATTATTATTATCATTATTATTATCATTGTTATTATCATTTTTGATATTGTTATTATTATTATCATTATCATTAGTATCATTATTATTATTATTGTTATTATCATTATTCTTCATACTTTTTTTTTTTTTCATACTATTCGCCATTTCCCGCGATAGCGAGGTAGCGTTAAGAACAGAGGACTGGGCCTTTGAGGGAATACCCTCACCTGGCCCCCTTCTCTGTTCCATCTTTTGGAAAATTAAAAAAAAAAAGAAAAAAAAAAAACGAGAGGGGAGGATTTCCAGCCCCCCGCTCCCTTCCCTTTTAGTCGCCTTCTACGACACGCAGGGAATACGTGGGAAGTATTCTTTCTCCCCTATCCCCAGGGATAATATATATATATATATATATATATATATATATATATATATATATATATATATATATATATATATATATATATATATATATACATCCATCGACAGCACGTCGACCCCGGTACACCACACCATTCAAACCCACTCCATTCCTTGCACGTCCCTCACCCTTCTGTACATTCAGGCCCTCGATCGCTCAAAATCCCTCTCACTCCATCCTCCCACCTCCAATTTGGTCTGCTTCTCATTCTTCCCTCCACCTCTGACACGTATATCCCTCTTGTCAATCTTTCCCCACTCATTCTCTACATAATCACTGTTATCATTATTATCATTATCATTATTATTATTATTATCATTATTATTATTATTATTATCATTATCATTATTATTATTATTATTATTATTATTATTATTATTATTATTATTATTATCATTATTATCATTATTATCATTATTATACTTGATCACTGTTTCACGTATCAGCCAGGTAGCGCAAGGAAACAGAAGAAGAATTTCTCAGCCACCCACATACACATATGTATACATAAACGCCCATACACGCACATATATATACATATACAATTCAACATATACATATATATATATACATACAGTCATATACATACATACACATGAACACAGTCATTATCATTATTGTTATTATTATCATTATTATCATCATAAGTGTTTTCTATTGTAAATGAAACTATTTGAAAGTTATGTTTCACTGTAAATGAAGCTGGGTGATACTGTTTACACGATACTTACACACAGCGTCAGTGAGTGTTGTAAATTTTTTTTTTTTACACTTTCTATCACTCGCGCGGAAAACGTCCCTTTTTTTGGGCAAAATGTGCAAAATGTCTCGACAGAAAACTTATTCTCGACTTACAGCCCTAAGCCTGTCCCAGCTCCTCAAACTTTTATGTGAAAAAGGTTTTACCTGTTAACTTTACGTGGGGGGTTTGGGGGGTTGGGGAGGTATTACCAAACTAATTTGAGGTATTTAAGAGGAAGCCTCTGCATCGCTTCATAAGGCCGAAGTCTGCCGGTATTATTTGGGGAAGTACACCCGAAAATGCCGCAGCCTAAGCGTACTCACAGACAGTGCTATACTTGTTGCGCCTTGCTGTAACGTCTAATGTCGCGTACGGCAGGGATGTAAGGTCAAAGGTCGCGGCTGAGGTCAAAGGTCGCGGCTGAGGTTCCTCGTAAGGTATTCTCAGCCAAATATATATATATATATATATATATATATATATATATATATATATATATATATATATATATATATATATATATATATATAATTTTTGTTGAGCTTTGGTTGTATGTTATGTTCCCGTATTATACCCAGCTATACAAACAGAAGCATTATAGCAAGCAAGCATTGCACCAAGCTATACAAACAAAAGCATTATAGCAAGCAAGCATTGCACCAAGCTATACAAACAGATGCATTATAGCAAGCAAGCATTAAACCCAGCTATACAAACAGAAACATTATAGGAAGCAAGCATTACGCCAAGCTATACAAACAGATGCATTATAGCAAGCAAGCATTATACCAGGCTATACAATTTAAAGCATTATAGCAAGCAAGCATTATACCAGGCTATGCAAACAGAAGCATTATAGCAAGCAAGCATTATACCAGGCTATACAATTTAAAGCATTATAGCAAGCAAGCATTATACCAGGCTATGCAAACAGAAGCATTATAGCAAGCAAGCATTATACCAGGCTATACAAACAGATGCATTATAGCAAGCATCACACCGGGCTGTATGGACAATAGCATTATAGCAAGCAAGCATTATACGAGGCTATACGGACTATATAGCATTATAGCATGCTATACGGAAGAAAACATGACACCAAACTATGAAGACGGAAGGCCACATACTAAAGGGGGGAAGGTGGGTGGGAGGGAGAGAGTTGGGGTAGGGTCAAGCTCAAACTGGTACGATAATTTTATTCATAAATTTGGCCTTGGCGCTAATTGCATTATGATTATACGTTATTTACTCAAATTACCGTGGGAAAATTTTTAATCGCGGCCCGGTGTTCCCTCGATGATGTAGGAATGATAATGGAGCGCGTGGCACATGACCGTACTACTCCCGTTCACGGTGATGACCAATTATGCAGTTCTGTGTGAGGATAAAGATCTGTATCAAAAGAAATGTATGTGTATTCGGCGGCCGGTAATCGTACGTGTGATGAAGGATATAATGCAAACACTTCAGACATTTTCTCACAAAAGGGATGATGGTGGTGTCCGTGTATGTGTGTGTGTGTGTGTGTGTTTCAAGGCTCCAAGTGTGTGTATGCGTGTGTGTGTGTGTGTGTGTGTGTGTGTGTGTGTGTGTGGAGAGAGAGAGAGAGAGAGAGAGAGAGAGAGAGAGAGAGAGAGAGAGAGAGAGAGAGAGAGAGAGAGGCGCGCGTGTCGTCGTTGGCTAGCTGGCTGGCTGGCTGGCTGGCCTCAGCGGATGGATAAACTCGCGTCCAAGAGTCGCTGAACCGGTACGGGCGACTTTGATGTGTTGGGATGATGGGCTGTCGGACTTACTGCCTCTAGAATATGTATATATATATGCACGTATATCCCGGTCGGGACAGTCCCTCGTACCTCAGTGTGTTCAGCTGGTTGACCGGGCTCCTCCTCCTACCCACAGGTCAGCTGGTTGACTCAGGGGGGCACCGGCCTCCTCCTCCTCCTAACCACAAGCCAGCTGGTTGACTTCGGTCCCTGTTTGTTTCGTATCCCTCCCCCCCAGGCCAGCTGGGTGACTCAGGGCCTAGGTGGCTGGGTACCCCAGGCCAGCTGGGTGACTCACGTGTGTTATGATGATGCGATTGTTTACCAACTGTGCCCCGCCTGTGCCTCTGATCATAATCAGATCCTGAACTTAGTGAGCAAGTTGATATCGCTCGTTGGCGGGTCACACACACACACACACACACACACACACACACACACAGAGTGTGGCCACAAGCGGCGCGAGTTTTGACAGCTTGTCATGTCAGCTGTCAAGGGTGGCAGCGTCTGCCACCTGATAAATGGAAGTTGGTCGACTCGCGTCGAGTGGGAAGGCTCTCTCTCTCTCTCTCTCTCTCTCTCTCTCTCTCTCTCTCTCTCTCTCTCTCTCTCTCTCTCTCTCTCTCTCTCTCTCTCTCTCTCTCTGGTGGCTACCACTTCGACGTCGTGATTGAGCCACGCTTCAGGACGGACACAGCCAACACTACCCGAGCCTCTCCTCTACACCCCCCGACCACTTGGTCGACCAACACCTGAACCCCTCACCCCAGGTCAGCACCTCCCCCTCTTCATCATGCACTGTCCGAGTAAGGCGTTGTGACAACTGCTTCCCCCCCTCGCTCCCACGCCGTACAGCAAGGCCAGCCAAGGTCTGGTATATCTCGACCAAAGTTTACCTCACCCTCCGCAGCGCTGGGGTGTTCGCTAGAACCCAGAGACGCCTAGCGTCTAAAGCGTTTCCCGTTTGCGTTATCCACTGTGCTTTAAACTACCCCGTGCAGATAGCTTTTGTTGCGTTATCTTCCATGGTGGAGCTTTCTGCAGACCTCCTCCGTTGTGTGTGATCTTCCTTGGCTGTCCGCGCTCTGAAGCTATGCTATCATTCTGTCCTCGCTATCCTCACGCAGCAGATGGCGTCTTGTATACAGCCAACATTGTAGAAATCATCTCCCTAACCTCACCTTCTTTTTTTTTTATACGAAAGTAAGACATCACTTGTACCTTGTCCAGACTCATGCCACTGACGAAGCCAAGTGTTTGTGTGTGAGTGTGTGTTGTGTGTGTGTGTGTGTGTGTGTGTGTGTGTGTGTGTGTGTGTGTGTGTCCTCACCTCTCGCCGCTGGTGAAGAGGCGCTCAGTGAAACAGTACACATTTGCCTCATGAGGAAGGAAGGCTGGCTGTGGGTTGATAGAGTCGAACCCTCGTGTAAGGCAGAGTGTTCACTGATGTTCTCTTCCTCCCCCGTCTCCCTTCCCCAACTCTGGGTTGTTGTTGTTGGGGTGGGTGGGTCGGTGGGTCGGGTGGGTGTGGGGATGAGTGTGGGGTGGATGGCGTTGCATTCCACGCCAGATGAACACAATAGCGAGTAATGGAATTCCAGGCTCACCCCCGGGGTAGGAACACTGTGATGAAATCATTGTTATTGTTATCGTTGAACAGTGGCGAGATTCTCCGAATTTTCAGCTGGGTTATATTGCGTCATGCGCCACGTTAGTGTTGTGTTGTTTTAGTGTCATGTTTACACTGTCATGTTAGCGTCATGTTAGCTTAGGTTACATTTTCATGTCAGGATGTCGTGTTAGGTCGCCGTGGTACAATGTCATCTTAGGATGTCATGTTATGATGTCATGCTCGACTGTCTTCAGTTGGGTAGGCCTATGGTATTCATCTCTCTCTCTCTCTCTCTCTCTCTCTCTCTCTCTCTCTCTCTCTCTCTCTCTCTCTCTCTCTCTCTCTCTCTCTCTCGCAGAAGTTCTGCAGAACGTTCTTAAGAGGTTCTCCTGTGGAGATTTTTTTTTTGGTCTCAGTTACGTCTCTCATACTAACCCACCTCTCCCTTTTCCCTCGACCATCTTGAATCATATTGCTTACAAGACCGCCTCACCTTTCCCGCCACATCGAGGTAGGGTCAGGGGCAGATGAGAGAGAGAGAGAGAGAGAGAGAGAGAGAGAGAGAGAGAGAGAGAGAGAGAGAGAGAGAGAGAGAGAGAGAGAGAGAGAGGAAAAATCCTCACCTGGCCCCCATTTCCTTCTCTTCCCCGCTTTCAGATGGTGATAGTACAGGAGGGAAGGATCTCCAAAACCACCCCCCAACACCTGCACCCTCCCATCCCTTCACCCTCCCTCGCTCCCTACACCCGTGTTCATAGTCTTCATCATCACGTAGGGGATACGAAGTATCTTTATTAATCTCCTACCCCCACAAGGGTACAAGCCTTGCACGTCATACACCTTCGTCAGAGCTTAGTTTAAGAGTGTGGGTCGGGCGTCAATCAGTCAGTCAGTCCACATGGTGTGGCTCTGGGGGGGCACTAGGGAGCTAATCAGTCAGTCAGTCCACATGATGTGGCTCTGGGGGGGCATTAGGGAGCTAATCAGTCAGTCAGTACACATGGTGTGGCTCTGGGGGGGCACTAGGGAGCTAATCAGTCAGTCAGTACACATGATGTGGCTCTGGGGGGGCACTAGGGGGCGCTGCAGCAGCGGCCAGACTCGGTGCTAAGTGGAGGCTCTGAGCACAAGGGGAAGTTCGCGAGGTTGGCAAGGTGGTTAGTTGTCTTATACCATGTGTGACATAGCGGGCTGACCACACAACACAGAGGTATACTGAGTACGTTCATCATCCTGGCCACACAACACAGCAGGTTGCTGAGTACACTCATCATCCTGGCCACACAACACAGCAGGTTGCTGAGTACACTCATCATCGTGGCCACACAACACAGCGGTATACTGAGTACACTCATCATCCTGGCCACGCAACACAGCAGAATCTTGAGTACACTCGTCATCTTGGCCACACCGCAACATAGTATCCCTAGTGAGAGTATTCATGAAGTATAACATCATGAAAGTACTTGTGTACTTAAAATGATCAGCCCCAGATTCTTGTTCAGCACGAAAATTAGTCCGTCCGTCTGCTTGAGGTTTTCAAGAAAATCTACGAACTCGAAGAAGGCATACACTCAAAAGAAACCCTCCCTAGTTCCTCACACCTCCGTCGACACTCCCAGGAACCCTCCAACGAACGCCTCTCACCTTCAGGAAGGTTTTGATCCAAGGATGAAGAGTGAGGAAGACGAATTATGATTTCAACACCATTGTGAAAAATGGTATGAAATATATATATATATATATATATATATATATATATATATATATATTATTTATTCATTTATATATTCATTTGAGAACTTGGTGGAGTTTTGAGTTATATGGATGTCGAATTGTTTCACAAACATTAATAAATTCGTCATAGATTTGATTACAGTCATTGTATTGAGCTAATTCTATTATGAGACCGGCGACCATCTTTTTTTTTTATCATTATCAAAACATATATGATATTTCATGACATGAAACAGCTGATAGCAAATATCAAAGGGATGGGGGGAGTGGATTTCTGTTCCATGAAACGAATTAATATTTTTTTTTCGCAGATGGAGAAGATTTAGTTATTGTCAGACAAGCTACATTGTTTTCCCCCAGGGGGATGGTGGCTGTGATGGTGATTCCGACACGTTCGCTTTCGTTAGCTCACTCATGTGGATTGCTGAAGCACTCAACCCATACAGAGGTGCGCATGTGGTTTTCCTTTTCGAGGGCACGAAAAAAAAAATAAAGCTGGAGGGGCCTCTCCGGGTACCTTAGAGTCACCTTCCTCCTTCCCTCCCTCCTTCCCTCCCTCCCTCCTTCCCTCTCTCCCTCCCTCCTTCCCTCCCTCCCTCCCTGTCATAATATCAAATATATCCTCAGGTTATTCTCACTACGTCCGCCTGTATAGCGGGCTAAAACAACAAATGAGTGAGGACTCTGAGGGAGACATCACAGAGAGAGTATTGAGGGAGACATATGGGTTGAAGTCGACAGTTGATCGTGATGTGAGGGTTGAGGATAGAGTGATGTGAGAGAAGATGAATCTTGGTGGATTTGGTGTCGTATACGTTTCGTGTGGCGCGTTACCGGAACTCCGCCTGCTTGTGGTTACCCCGCGAGTGAGAAGTCAGCTTCATCAGGTCTCATTCATCAGAGTGTAATCTCGCTGACGAACTCCTTACGCTACAGGGGTCTACGTTTTCCCTGCCGCTGATCTCAGCGCAGGCTTGAAGCCGAAGGCACCCATGTACAAGAGGTCGTCGGGTTCTATAAAATTGTAATAGTAATAATGATAGCATGTTTTCTGGAGGGATCAGAAAACGGGGATGTATACGTCATACCCACCATGTCCTTTTTTTCTTTTCCACTTTACGCCTTCTTGATGCCATCTTTGCCCCGTGTGCGGTGATGGGTTCAGTCCTCCTCGAGCGACTTGGGTCACCGCTTATCAGCAGGGCGTCCGTCTTCTTATAGATGGATCCGGTGGGTCACCTTGAGTCTTCTTGTGGTGGACCTGGTGGCCATCATTTGTGTGGGGGGGAAGGAGGTGAGTGAGGGGGTTGGAGGTGTGTGTGTGTGTGTGTGTGTGTGTGTACCAGCTGATTGACGGGGGACGGCAGGAAGGTGGTCATTGTCAGGGTACACGGGGACCCGGGCTATGGCTTAGGGCCTCCAACCCCTTTGCCGGGCGTCCCCTCGGGCGAGGGGACGTTTGTGTGTGTGTGTGTGTGTGTGTGTCACGTCGTCAGAGAGAGAGAGAGAGAGAGAGAGAGAGAGAGAGAGAGAGAGAGAGAGAGAGAGAGAGAGAGAGAGAGAGAGAGAGATGAAGGGGGGACATGAAGTGGTAGTTGAGGAACGGATGAGGGACCAGGGCCGGGCTCTGGTGTGTACCCCCGGGTCGACGAGGCTCACGTCTGAGGTTAGTGAGGGACGGAAGGTTGTATCGCCTCCACCCTGACGCGTTTTTCGAACACAGTGATACTGTCGACTTGAGCCATACTTGGTCCATTTCCCATTAGCATGTCATGTGCTTCGTGTCCATAACTCCGTATGAACGTTTGAAAGCATTATCTTAAGACTTTCTCTCTTTTTACCTGCGTTTTACCAAGGCCCCCAAGTGACGCACGGGAACCAACTGGAGGTGGTTCAGTTCTAGTGGTAATGGTAGTTTAAGGAGACCGGTACTTACCGATAGTGGTGGTTAAGGGGCCAGTACTGCCTGGTAATGGTAGTTTAAGAGTCATTGTGTGTGTGTGTGTGTGTGTGTGTGTGTGTGTGTGTGTGTGTGTGTGTGTGTGGTACAGGCCCGGGATGCATGGTAATACCACCCTTCTGACCTCGTGATCCTCACAATAACACCAACGTACCACTGCTGCACCACTTGTTCCAAGGGGCTCAACTCCATCATATCAAATTACCTTTTCCTCAGATCCCGTTTGGAGTGTAGTGTGCAGTAGTGCCTGTGTGTGGAGGAAGGTAGAGTCAGTCTGTACCTGGAGATAGACTGAGGCAGGAGGAGGAGTTCAGTCACATACCTGAGTGGTGGTGGTTGAACAGTATTGGATCCCCTCCTTATAGAATTCTATGCTCGTTTTGGCTCGTGGCGAATCGCAAGGACGGCGAATCACTCGAGTGATCAATCATTTTATGAATAGATAAGTTTATGTCTGCGTGTGTTTGTGTGTAGATAAATTGATAGACAGACTGATAGATAGTTTACGGTGGGAGGTGTAAGAGGGAAATGACTGAGCCAGCATAAGCAGTGTGCTTATCAGGTACTGGAGGAGGAGGAGGCGGAGCGCCAGGGAGACTACCTATCCCAGAGCCACGGCAAGAGGTCAGGAGAGCAGGGGAGGGACGTCAGTTTCTCGAGGAGGAGGGAGTGGAGCAGGAGGGAGGTTGGCGGGCAGGTGGAGGGTGTGTGTGTGTGTGTGTGTGTGTGTAGGTGAGAGGGAGGGAGAGTATGAGGCTGGACCGGAGCATGAGAGAGAGAGAGAGAGGGAGAGAGAGAGGGAGAGGCAGCCAGTACTTAAGGTGATGATGTAGTGCTAAACACTGTAAGATACGAGGGGCCAGGGATGTCGAAGGCCAAACGGTAACTCAGCTAGAGATGCAAGGCTAGGGCGGCCCACAGGCCACCGGGACACAGACACACACACACAGAAACACACACAAAACAGTGTGTGATTTTTGATAAACTGAATGAAACGTTGTGAAGGTGAACGGGCGGCGGGGAAGTAACTAGAGAACCAAGGTTCGTAAAGAAGGGAAGTCACTAATAGTTATCTTCGTGATAATTTATGCGTGTGGGTATGTGGGCGGGAGGGGAACCTTGGACCATTACTGACGGAAGTCTTGAGGAGGAGGAGGAGGAGGAGGAGGAGGGCGGGTGAAGGGGAGAGGACGGGGCCAAGAACCGGACTGTTAATAACTACCGAGGACCATCTGCGATGGCCACGGAACCAACCCCCTCCACCAGCGGGTCCTCCTTATAAACGTTCATTGATTCCCCACCAGGTGCGAGGGTTCAGCCGTTCCCACCTGCGTCGTCGTAAGCTTTGGGACGTAACTGCTCAAGGATGAAGCACGGGTCCGACACACTGGGGGTGCTTTAGCCCGTCCTCTCAGTCATGATTAATGTATTGATCATACGGAGGAAGATGAATTGATCATACGGAGGGAGACGCATGGAGCATATATATTTATATATATAGCGAGAGGAACTCTGATATCGAGTTGTCTGCTACATATCCCTCATACAAAGCTCTCAGGACGTAGATCATCATTGTGTAGGGATAGATATTCCGTGCGGGCAAGTACGTAGATGTATAGACATTGATGCATGGAGGGTGTGTTGTGTCAACAAACAGGGGTGTGATGGGATGGAGGGAACAGCAGTGTGATTGTGTGCTTAGGATCAGATTATCGAGTGTCTTCCTTATGGGAGGGCCGGTAACTGCAGGACGAGGTAAAAAGTCTTGTCTTACCCTCCGGCGAGTAGATAAAGATGTAGGGGACCGAGTCATAAGGTAGGTGTGATGACTGAGGCAGTTGAAACGGTGAGGATGGCACGGGAATGAGAGAGGGGGTTTATGGCTACAGGGGAAAAAAGAAAAAGGTAATTTTCTGCCTCTGCGTGTTTCGCTGGACCTTGAAACAGGAGGGAGTTGCTTTTAACCACTCTATTTATACGATCTCGTTCGTTCTGGCCCTGGGCGAAACAGTATAGGCTCTCGACAGGCTTGAGCCGTAGAGAGTTTGATGAATGTAGTTTGCTGCATACCGGAAATCCTCGCATGACTGGGACCAGGCGTGTGTCTCCGGTTCCATGTTTCCTCTACGCGTCTCTGAGGTAAACACTTGCCCTGGTTGGAGGTCGGGACGGTGTGACAGTCCTGTGGGCCTGGAGGAGAGCGACGCTCCCAGGGGTTTATTGCAGGGATTCGAGGAGGGGAGGAGGGTTGGGGGGAGCTCGTAAACTTGTCGCAAACCCAGCGCAAACAAACGGCCCCCAGGAGTGGGTGTTATTGGTGAGGGGTAAGTGAAGGATGCACGGTGGATGTGTGAGGCAGGGAACAGACGCCCCTCACTTTAACTCACGAGGTGAGGAGGTGTGAGGGCCGCTAGGAGCCGGAACTGATGCCGGCACCTCCCTTCCCCCCACACATACACACACACACACACACTCACACAGTCACACTCACTACCCAACAGTACCCACTGCCACACACACTCACACAGTCACAACTCACTACCCAGCAGTACCCACTGCCACACACACACTCACACAGCTACACTCACTACCCAACGGTACCCACTGCCACACACTACCCAGTGTGGTGGGTGGACCACAGCTGTACTACCCACTGTGGTCATTACCACTGCTCACTACAGCAGGTGTCTCTAGATACTCCGCTCCATTAGGCGATACCTTACGCTTGAATCAGCCGGTCCGCCCCACGTCATCAGCGGACCATAACTCATCCAGACGTACAGTAAGACTCTTGAAACGTACGCTGTGAGGGAGTCAAGTCGTTCCAGCCTGCCCCACTAAGGTGCAGCAGGTTCGTGAAACTTGAGTCAGGTCAGGTCACAGGGAAAAGTAAGATCGTACTTTGTTTCCAATTTCTCTTACAGTAATATTATATATATATATATATATATATATATATATATATATATATATATATATATATATATATATATATATATATATATATATATAAAATTTCCCGTTCTTTGCCCCATTGTCGCCTATCCCAGCCGTTTCCTTCCCCACCCTATTTGTCCCGAAAGTAACCCACCCCTGCAGTTCTTCTCACACCAGAACTCGTCCTCCTTTGCATATTCCTCACTCCCTTGGCATTATCTGTAAACGCTGGGAATAAAAGGGATTTTATTATTTGCATCATTTTTCCCCGTCGTAAAGCATCAGGAGGCTTTACTGAGCTATTACCTTACCATCCAATCTCAGCCTGGCTGTAAAAGCTGACTTTTCCTATGATTGGTTTCTGGCCATTCACTCAGTATATATATATATATATATATATATATATATATATATATATATATATATATATATATATATATAGGAATGGAGCACAACTTTGCGCGTGATCAAGTATATTCCTGTGAGTCCACGGGGAAAATGAAACACGATAAGTTCCCAAGTGCACTTTCGTGTAATAATCACATCGTCACGAGAGATACAAGAGAGAGAAATGTAACAGTCAGTTGATATACATTTACTCAAATAACACTACCAAAAATTTCATCAAGACATCGATGGCTGGGACAGTTATCTCTGCTCGTGCTTACTGAATGTGTGCGTACGTCCTGCTGGGGTTGTGAAAGGAAGGGGAGGGTCGTGCCTACTGAATGTGTTCGTACGTCCTGCTGGGGTTGTGAAAGGAAGGGGAGGGTCGTGCCTACTGAATGTGTTCGTACGTCCTGCTGGGGTTGTGAAAGGAAGGGGAGAAGGTCTGCAAGAAAAGGACGCGATGAATATAACTGGAAGAAATTGTCCTCTATTATCATGAGGCCAAAGTTTACGTAGAATTTTTGAATGAAAAATCTATACGCACAGAAACGAGCACTCACAAAAACATCCGGACACACACACACACACACACACACACACACACACACACACACACACACACACACACAGGGTTCGAGTAAACAGAGTGAATATGAAATGTCTTAGAATTGTATGAACTGCATTTACAGAGACCTTGGTCTCGGGTGTATAAAGAAGCTTCGGACTAGGGTAAATGAGATACCAAGCCTGGGCTTTCGTCTCGGGGGGGGGGGGGGGGGGGGAGTCTTTTTGGACCCGTTCTAAATACGACTTTGGGTTCCGGTTTTCTCAAATGCCCCCCCCCCCCCCCCCCCCCCCCATGTCTCGTTTTCCGAGAGGGAGCTGAGTGAGCCGAGAGAGAGAGAGAGAGAGAGAGAGAGAGAGAGAGAGAGAGAGAGAGAGAGAGAGAGAGAGAGAGAGCTTGCTCAGAGTATGGCCGATTAGACTCGCGAATGAATGCCGCCCAGGCGAGTCTGGCCTTTGGGTTTGACTCGAACTTCGACGACGACGACGAAGAACACCACCACCACCACCCACTCGCTCGCTGGCTGGCGATGCCTCGAACTCACCGAGGCCGACGCCGAGTGTTGGGACACGTATTGTGGCGGCGAGGTCAAGGTTTATGACTCTTCACGTCATTGTAAAGAGGATTGAGAAAGTCATATAGAAAATGAGTGCGGCCGTCATGAATATTTACATATCAGTGTAGAATTGATACTGTGTTAACGATACAGGGGATAAAGACCCGTAATGTACCATCGGTACAGGGTAGGAATGCATACTATTACTCGGTACAGGGAGCAAATATATTACGTACACGGAGCAGATACGTAAATGTCTCTGTACGAGATTCACCTCTGATTAAACACAGTGACACGTGCGCCTGGCAGTCACTATATATCAAGGTATGCAAAACATGTTTCGTCATCTGTGATTACATCTGCTGCCACGATCTCTCTTCCCAGGTAATGTACGTGTGCACGGTTCTAAGGGATCCTGCAGCCTGTGTGCACGGTTCTAAGGGATCCTGCAGCCTGTGTGCACGGTTCTAGGGGATCCTGCAGCCTGTGTGCACGGTTCTAGGGATCCTGCAGCCTGTGTGCACAGTTCTAGGGATCCTGTAGCCTGTGTGCACGGTTCTAGGGGATCCTGCAGCCTGTGTGCACGGTTCTAGGAAGGCCAAGCGTCGCACAGTGTAACATCGGTAGTGTACTGTGTCTGGTGACCATATGCATGCTGAAGACATAGGGAAACGCTACTCTCCTTTTCTAGTGTTTCTTGAACGCCGCAGAGGCGTGGCCCTTTCCTTTCCAGTCCAGGACTCTGGACACACTGGTCAGGACGTCCCTGGAAATAATGTCCCTTAATGTATTACTGTTCAGCCCTGATCTTTTGACCTGACCCTTAAGGGACTTTTAAAGGGAAGACTAAGTTGACGCTGTACTGTGTGTGTGTGTGTGTGTGTGTGTGTGTGTGTGAGTGTGTGTGTGAGTGTGTGTGAGTGTGTGTGTGTGTGTGTGTGTGTGTGTGTGTGTGTGTGTGTGTGTGTGTGTGTGTGTGTGTGTGTGTGTGTGTGTGAGTGTGTGTGTGTGTGTGTGTGAGTGTGTGTGTGTGTGTGTGTGTGTGTGTGTGTGAGTGTGTGTGTGTGTGTGTGTGTGTGTGTGTGTGAGTGAGGATAAATCTGGCATGCGTTCAGCCTGGCTGGCGTGGAGAATCCAGCGTGGCGGGGGAGTCATAAACTGTTGATGATGCTCGAGCCATTTGGTGTCTGGAGCGGACGAGAGACTGTTAGGCAGAGGTGGCCGAATTTAGTACATCCACCCCCCCTCCACACACACACACACACACACACCTACCTCGGCATGTGTGTGTGTGTGTGTGTGTGTGACTGAAGTTATTCATGACTGTCTCTGTTCTTCATGGTCCCTCCCGTTCGTCTTAGCATAACACACAGAGGGTAGATAGATAATACAGAAGAACATCTGGGTATGTGTCGGGGTTGAGGACCCGGGGGAAGGGACTTAACTCCCCACACGGAAGGGATGAGGTTAACTGGAGGTCGCTGTCCATGAGGACTGGACCCACAGAAGTTCATTCCATTTCGCTGTGATTAATCACAAAGTGCCATTACGAAGTACGCGAAAAGGTCGATTGTGAACGCGTGAAACACACAATACACGATGTATTTCTTCATACTTCCTTCATTCGTTCGTCGATTGTTAACGCGTGAAACACACAGTACATTGAGTTATTTCTTCATTCTTCCTTCATTCGTTCGTCGATTGTGAACGCGTGAAACACACAATACACGATGTATTTCTTCATTCTTCCTTCATTCGTTCGTCGATTGTTAACGCGTGAAACACACAGTACATTGAGTTATTTCTTCATTCTTCCTTCATTCGTTCGTCGATTGTGAACGCGTGAAACACACAATACATTGAGTTATTTCTTCATTCTTCCTTCATTCGTTCGTCGATTGTGAACGCGTGAAACACACAATACATTGAGTTATTTCTTCATTCTTCCTTCATTCGTTCGTCGATTGTGAACGCGTGAAACACACAATACACGAGGTATTTCTTCATTCTTCCTTCATTCGTTCGCCTTTTTATCATCATTATTGCTCTTGTTATCATCATTGTTATTATGAAGGTGATGACAGAGCCAAGCAGAAGCCTTTACGCCAAGCCTGGTTGGCCAGACCCATCTTGACCACGTAGGTTTTCTGATACCCGACCCTGAACAAGTGTCTGGTCACACTGAACTGATCATTCACAAACTCGCCCTTACAGCCCATCGGACACAAGACCCATTATCCCCCTGTCCTTCACCGGGCGAATAGGGTGCTATAGCATTTCCGTCGTAATTAGAATGACGGCGTAAAATGGTCTACCATTTTCATTGGAGTTTTCAGACCCTAACGAGAATATGATATGCGAAGGGGCTTCAAGCGGAGTCGCGGAGGGTCCTGGCTGGAACTGTGAGGACGTAAGGAGGACGAGGGGCCAGTAACAGGATCCTGGCTGGTGAGGCTGTGGTGGTGAAGTAGTACCCTAGGTATATGTGTGTGTGTGTGTGTGTGTGTGTGTGTGAGAGAGAGAGAGAGAGAGAGAGAGAGAGAGAGAGAGAGAGAGAGAGAGAGAGAGAGAGAGCCTGTCTTCACATACCACCTACGACATAAGAAGGCGATGAACATAACTAGTCGCGCGCCGGGAGGCGGTGTGTGTGTGTGTGTGTGTGTGTGTGTGTGTGTGTGTTTTATGGTGGGTGTCGAGGAGGGAGGGGGGTGGGGTGGGTGTGTGTGCATGGCTAGTGTGTGTGTGTGTGTGTGTGTGTGTGTGTGTGTGCGTGGAGCGTGGGAGTGCTGGTGTCGTCCAGGGAGCGTGGCACACGTCCAAATGATCCTTCAGCCAACCCGCTCTCTTCCTCCCCATAATGTTGAAGTTCTTCCTGTAGGAGAGTACGTTGCCCCCCAGAGAGTTGGCTGGATCTTCCTGGAAGAGAGTACGTTACCCCCAGAGAGTTGGCTGGATCTTCCTGGAAGAGAGTACGTTACCCCCAGAGAGTTGGCTGGATCTTCCTGGAAGAGAGTACGTTGCCCCTAGAGAGTTGGCTAGATCTTCCTGGAAGAGAGTACGTTACCCCCAGAGAGTTGGCTGGATCTTCCTGGAAGAGAGTACGTTGCCCCTAGAGAGTTGGCTAGATCTTCCTGGAAGAGAGTACGTTACCCCAGAGAGTTGGCAGGATCTTCCTGGAAGAGAGTACGTAACCCCCAGAGAGTTGGCTGGATCTTCCTGGAAGAGAGTACGTTGCCCCTAGAGAGTTGGCTAGATCTTCCTGGAAGAGAGTACGTTACCCCCAGAGAGTTGGCTGGATCTTCCTGGAAGAGAGTACGTTGCCCCTAGAGAGTTGGCTAGATCTTCCTGGAAGAGAGTACGTTACCCCCAGAGAGTTGGCTGGATCTTCCTGGAAGAGAGTACGTTACCCCTAGAGAGTTGGCTGGATCTTCCTGGAAGAGAGTACGTTACCCCTAGAGAGTTGGCTGGATCTTCCTGGAAGAGAGTATTATAAACCCGAGACGTTGGCTGGATCATCTAGACGACTCGTGTCACAGGCATCGCTCTTACTGTAAAGTCGGCTGGAAGACACAGACCTTCACAGGTAACCTCGAGTCAAATCAACGGTTTCCAGCGAATCCTTAATGAGTCATAATGCCTACAAGACTTACAATTAGTCTCCTCCAGGCGTGACTGTCACTTGAGGTGGTACCAGACGTATCTCTGTGGCGACTCGCCGTGGTGGCCCGTGGTGACTTGGATGTAACGTCGATGGGGAGAAGGTTTAGAGTCGACTCTTTTAATGATCGGGAGAAGTTGACGTCGTTGCAAGCGCGGGAGAGAGAGAGAGAGAGAGAGAGAGAGAGAGAGAGAGAGAGAGAGAGAGAGAGAGAGAGAGAGTCTCTCTCTTGCATTATGTTTGAAAGAACCCAAATTTGACTTCGAGGTCTCCACACCGATGGCATCTTAGGTTTACCTCGCCCAGATCCAACCGCCTATTGTTTGTTTGTCTCTTATCACACATACTCAGGTCGGTTGAGCGGCCGTCATGTCTTCTCCAGGTCAGGGGACATGGGCTGGGGAAAGAATGCGGTGAGATATGCCCACTCCAGTGGGCTCGGTGTGTGTGTTGTGTGTGTGTGTGTGTGTGTGCGGGAGGCGTGTCCATGCCATGAATATGCAATCATTGATGTCATTACAGATTCACAAACTTCTTCACAGTTAAATTGGAAAACTTGTGATTTTCAATTTAGATCTGAGACTGATGTTTGTAACATCGTCCTGCCACTTCATGGCTCGGGGCCATTCTCTTCCCCGTCCTGTGGCGCTACACTCACTCCTCATGGCTACCGATATATATATATATATATATATATATATATATATATATATATATATATATATATATATATATATATATATATATATATATATAAATATATATATATATATATATATATATATATATATATATATATATATATATATATATATATATATATATATATATATACATTCGTCACGGTGAAAATTCTGAGGCATTTATGAGAGCAAGATATGCAAATGATGGGGAGTATATATTTAGATGGCAAACTTTGTGGGCCACGAAAAAGAAGACCAGCTCTCAGATTTCTGACGATATTTTCTTATAATATGAAAAGTATTGAACTGAAGGAAATATGTTGTGTCGTAAATTTAGATTAATTTCGAAGTATTTAGTGTATGAATGATATTCATAGTTTTATACACACACACACACACACACACACACACACACACACACATATATATATATATATATATATATATATATATATATATATATATATATATATATATATATATATTTTTTTTTTTTTTTTTTTTTTTTTTTTTTTTTTTTGCTTTGTCGCTGTCTCCCGCGTTTGCGAGGTAGCGCAAGGAAACGGACGAAAGAAATGGCTCAACCCACCCCCATACACATGTATATACATACGCCCACACACGCAAATATACACACCTACACAGCTTTCCATGGTTTACCCCAGACGCTTCACATGCCCTGATTCAATCCACTGACAGCACGTCAACCCCGGTATACCACATCGCTCCAATTCACTCTATTCCTTGCCCTCCTTTCACCCTCCTGCATGTTCAGGCCCCGATCACACAAAATCTTTTTCACTCCATCTTTCCACCTCCAATTTGGTCTCCCTCTTCTCCTCGTTCCCTCCACCACCGACACATATATTCTCTTGGTCAATCTTTCCTCACTCATTCTCTCCATGTGCCCGAACCATTTCAAAACACCCTCTTCTGCTCTCTCAACCACGCTCTTTTTATTTCCACACATCTCTCTTACCCTTACGTTACTTACTCGATCAAACCACCTCACACCACACATTGTCCTCAAACATCTCATTTCCAGCACATCCATCCTCCTGCGCACAACTCTATCCATAGCCCACGCCTCGCAACCATACAACATTGTTGGAACCACTATTCCTTCAAACATACCCATTTTTGCTTTCCGAGATAATATATATATATATATATATATATATATATATATATATATATATATATATATATATATATATATATATATATATATGATAACCACGAGGAAAATGGGACATGATAAGTTCCCAAGTGCACTTTCGTGTAATGATGACATCGTCGGAGGAGATACACGAATGAGATAGAAGACATAGAACAGTCAGTTGATATACAAGAAATATAACAGTCAGTTGATATACATAATCCTTCTTTTCTTCCGGTGTGCTATCTTGGGGTCGTAACGAGGGAAAGACCAGGAACTGTATGGCCAGAAAAGTTTAGATGGTAGTTCAGCAGTTTCCCTGACAGCGAATACAAAGCCTAGTAAACAAAAAAGAGTTGTTGATATAAGTCTGCAAGAAACGCGAATGGTCGAAAGCCCCGTGGGGAACTACATGCTGTTTTCTGTAGACGTTTTCCATGGCTTCTCTGTTTTCTGGGGAGTTTAATTTGCATACATTTTTTTTTCTTAGTCTGGCCCTGCTGGAGGGGAATTATTTTCATATGCAAATCACGGGGCTACGCAGGCCTTTTGTTATTTTCCACGACCCTGGTGTAGCTGGTCCTTCACGTGGACACCATAATAATAATAATGAATAGAGTTTGAGTGTGCTCTTAGCTGTCCCCCAGGTTGAATACCTGGGCGTGGACAGTGTCATCATTTCTCTCGCCGCCGTTGTAAAAGTGAAGGAATGTTCTTGATGGTCAAAAACATTTTGTTCAGGTATTCCCTGTCATCGTTATCTTCGTTAACATACGCGTGGGATGGATTAGACACACACACACACACACACACACACACACACACACACACACACACACACGTATTCTCCGGCAGAAGTGATTTTTGCACGACTGGTGGTCCCGTAGGATGAGAGAGAACACAGACGCCCATTTCCTTAAGAGGGGAGGTTAGACTCGTCTTCATCTTTCATTAACTCGACAGATGCTCTTTCCTCCGCCCACCACAGAGCAGGAGATGAGACAACGACTCTCGAGCGAGGCTTCAACACTGTGCCCATCTGCGCCTGTTGTCCAGGATGTGGGTGCGGGTCTGGAGGGTTAAGGAGAAGGGGCGTCTCTCCCCATCCACACTCACATTCGGACTTCCCGCAACATAGGAAAGACGGTGCTACATGTCAGCAAAGACTGCATGTGGGAGAAAAGGGGAGGAATTAATTCTAGAGTTTAGCAGTGTAGGGGAAAGAATCGGACACCACAGTGACCCATCATTGAGTTGCCAACGTGTCACACGGTGATCTTGTGACACAGTAACTAGCGGAGTATTAGGTGGTCAAGCTAATGACGGGTGCACAGAAGCACTCCAATTTTGGTAGCAGAAACCAAAGTAATACATGCCTAATAGGGAAAAAGAACGAACGCTGGGAAAACGGGTCAAGTTTTGAGGTCAAATTGGTGATTGCATATTACTCAGCTTTGCTTAGGGTTCGACTAGTAAGTAACGTAGAGGTTGAACCTCTCCAGATGTGGGACTCCCTATCGAGACACAGAGGCCAGTGTACTCAGTCTCCAAATATAGAGAACTGTTCGGAATAGGAGAACTTACGTCATCTAAACTGGTGCAACGGTTTCTTGGAGGCAGACTTTGCTATTTGTGTAATATGGACTGTCGAAGGTAAGTTAGGTGTTACGGCGCTACTAGCTACGTTTGTGGGTTACCAGTCCCCTAAAGACAACCGTCATAATGTTCCTAGAAGGAAGCAGCAGGGTATGGGGAAAATCAAAAGTGAAAACAATTCTAAAAATGCGTATTGTCTAGCTGATACTGCAGAACCCTAGTTGTGGAGGCTTTCCCTTTGCATCGGCCCTTCCTTAGCAGTCTTTGATATTCACGTACGTTGAAATTGTGTTTATACTTTTATTGTCTTGCTCTTTAGTTTCCAGAAATGTGACAGTACCAGCTAAGCTTTGTGTCCACCAAGCTATCAGATCAGAGTAAACAGGATATGGTCTACTATGAATAAGAATATACCGTATATACTCGTCTATAAGTCTACCTCGTGTATAGGTCGACCCTTGATTTTTTACCAAGAAATCATTCATTTATGATATGCCTCGGGTATAGGTCGACCCAAGTTTTTAAGGGTAATGGAACGACAAATTAGGGTAATAAAGCACCATATTTTATAGCATATAAAGCTCATTTCAGAAAATCCTCGCTGAAAAACACTCTACGTCCTGTGAACTGAGAGGTTCGCTGAGGCTGAACCACCGAGCGCCGAAGGCAAATTGTTTACCACCTGTTATCACGGCACTTTACACTGGAACGCGGGAAATGTCGGCAAAAATATTGTATATTTCCATTCCAGTATTTATACGCGTCAATTAGCATAGAATATTGCCGTACAATATTTCATTTTCAAAGGAAAATAATTCGGAATGCGATGACGGTAACGTCTTTTGAGCAACGAAGGAAAGCGAAAATCGGTTGTTTTTTTCTTCATGATTTCATCCCACTCTCCACTGTAATACGTACGTCATTTCAACAAAAATATTATACTCCGTGAATGTATTGTATCAAGCACAGTATGAATAGAATATAACTGGAACATAACAATATTTTTTTTAACCGAAAACTATTAAAACAAACGAGTAATATCTCTTGGACGTGGGAAGGGTAGGTAAAGCCTTCTGTTTTCGTCATGTATTTCATCCTATATTACACTGAAACATTATCACGTTTCAGCGGAACTACTATTCATTTCTGGGAATATAGCCATTCAGGCATTGTTAAGGTGAAATATTCTTGTGATGTACAAGTTTTTTTTTTAATGCGCAATGAGTCTCAATTGCAAATGATTCAGTAGGGTTAATGGTCGTAATTACATAATTGCACTTGTATGTAGGAACGTTAATGATGGAGCCACATGACTGCGGTGGTCTATCAGCATGTCTTGTAGACACATATATATATATTTATATATATATATATATATATATATATAAATATATATATTTATAGTGATGGGTGATTTGAATGCAAAGGTGAGTAATGTGGCAGTTGAGGGAATAATTGGTATGCATGGGGTGTTCAGTGTTGTAAATGGAAATGGTGAAGAGCTTGTAGATTTATGTGCTGAAAAAGGACTGATGATTGGGAATACCTGGTTTAAAAAGCGAGATATACATAAGTATACTTATGTAAGTAGGAGAGATGGCCAGAGAGCGTTATTGGATTACGTGTTAATGGACAGGCGTGCGAAAGAGAGACTTTTGGATGTCAATGTGCTGAGAGGTGCAACTGGAGGGATGTCTGATCATTATCTTGTGGAGGTTAAGGTGAAGATTAGTATGGGTTTTCAGAAAAGAAGAGTGAGTGTTGGGGTGAAGAAGGTGGTGAGAGTAAGTGAGCTTGGGAAGGAGACCTGTGTGAAGAAGTATCAGGAGAGACTGTGTACAGAATGGAAAAAGGTGAGAACAATGGAAGTAAGGGGAGTGGGGGAGGAATGGGATGTATTTAGGGAATCAGTGATGGATTGCGCAAAAGATGCTTGTGGCATGAGAAGAGTGGGAGGTGGGCTGTTTAGAAAGGGTAGTGAGTGGTGGGATGAAGAAGTAAGAGTATTAGTGAAAGAGAAGAGAGAGGCATTTGGACGATTTTTGCAGGGAAAAAATGCAATTGAGTGGGAGAAGTATAAAAGAAAGAGACAGGAGGTCAAGAGAAAGGTGCAAGAGGTGAAAAAAAGGGCAAATGAGAGTTGGGGTGAGAGACTATCAGTAAATTTTAGGGAGAATAAAAAGATGTTCTGGAAGGAGGTAAATAGGGTGCGTAAGACAAGGGAGCAAATGGGAACTTCAGTGAAGGGCGTAAATGGGGAGGTGATAACAAGTAGTGGTGATGTGAGAAGGAGATGGAATGAGTATTTTGAAGGTTTGTTGAATGTGTCTGATGACAGAGTGGCAGATATAGGGTGTTTGGGTCGAGGTGGTGTGCAAAGTGAGAGGGTTAGGGAAAATGATTTGGTAAACAGAGAAGAGGTAGTAAAAGCTTTGCGGAAGATGAAAGCCGGCAAGGCAGCAGGTTTGGATGGTATTGCAGTGGAATTTATTAAAAAAGGGGGTGACTGTATTGTTGACTGGTTGGTAAGGTTATTTAATGTATGTATGACTCATGGTGAGGTGCCTGAGGATTGGCGGAATGCGTGCATAGTGCCATTGTACAAAGGCAAAGGGGATAAGAGTGAGTGCTCAAATTACAGAGGTATAAGTTTGTTGAGTATTCCTGGTAAATTATATGGGAGGGTATTGATTGAGAGGGTGAAGGCATGTACAGAGCATCAGATTGGGGAAGAGCAGTGTAGTTTCAGAAGTGGTAGAGGATGTGTGGATCAGGTGTTTGCTTTGAAGAATGTATGTGAGAAATACTTAGAAAAGCAAATGGATTTGTATGTAGCATTTATGGATCTGGAGAAGGCATATGATAGAGTTGATAGAGATGCTCTGTGGAAGGTATTAAGAATATATGGTGTGGGAGGCAAGTTGTTAGAAGCAGTGAAAAGTTTTTATCGAGGATGTAAGGCATGTGTACGTGTAGGAAGAGAGGAAAGTGATTGGTTCTCAGTGAATGTAGGTTTGCGGCAGGGGTGTGTGATGTCTCCATGGTTGTTTAATTTGTTTATGGATGGGGTTGTTAGGGAGGTAAATGCAAGAGTTTTGGAAAGAGGGGCAAGTATGAAGTCTGTTGGGGATGAGAGAGCTTGGGAAGTGAGTCAGTTGTTGTTCGCTGATGATACAGCGCTGGTGGCTGATTCATGTGAGAAACTGCAGAAGCTGGTGACGGAGTTTGGTAAAGTGTGTGGAAGAAGAAAGTTAAGAGTAATTGTGAATAAGAGCAAGGTTATTAGGTACAGTAGGGTTGAGGGTCAAGTCAATTGGGAGGTGAGTTTGAATGGTGAAAAACTGGAGGAAGTGAAGTGTTTTAGATATCTGGGAGTGGATCTGTCAGCGGATGGAACCATGGAAGCGGAAGTGGATCATAGGGTGGGGGAGGGGGCGAAAATTTTGGGAGCCTTGAAAAATGTGTGGAAGTCGAGAACATTATCCCGGAAAGCAAAAATGGGTATGTTTGAAGGAATAGTAGTTCCAACAATGTTGTATGGTTGCGAGGCGTGGGCTATGGATAGAGTTGTGCGCAGGAGGATGGATGTGCTGGAAATGAGATGTTTGAGGACAATGTGTGGTGTGAGGTGGTTTGATCGAGTAAGTAACGTAAGGGTAAGAGAGATGTGTGGAAATAAAAAGAGCGTGGTTGAGAGAGCAGAAGAGGGTGTTTTGAAATGGTTTGGGCACATGGAGAGAATGAGTGAGGAAAGATTGACCAAGAGGATATATGTGTCGGAGGTGGAGGGAACGAGGAGAAGAGGGAGACCAAATTGGAGGTGGAAAGATGGAGTGAAAAGGATTTTGTGTGATCGGGGCCTGAACATGCAGGAGGGTGAAAGGAGGGCAAGGAATAGAGTGAAGTGGAGCGATGTGGTATACAGGGGTTGACGTGCTGTCAGTGGATTGAATCAAGGCATGTGAAGCGTCCGGGGTAAACCATGGAAAGCTGTGTAGGTATGTATATTTGCGTGTGTGGACGTGTGTATGTGCATGTGTATGGGGGGGGGTTGGGCCATTTCTTTCGTCTGTTTCCTTGCGCTACCTCGCAAACGCGGGAGACAGCGACAAAGTATAAAAAAAAAAAGAAAAAAAAAAAAAAAAAAATATATATATATATATATATATATATATATATATATATATATATATATATATATATATATATACATATATATATATATATATATATATATATATATATATATATATGTATATATATATATATATATATATATATATATATATATATATATATATATATATATATATATATACATATATATATATATATATATATATATATATATATATATATATATATATATATATATATATAAATATGAAATACACACACACACACACACACACACACACACACAGATAGATAGGTGGATAGATAGAGTATAATTAAATCGTTTTTTTGTCATTATTGCACATGCTTCATGGACCGTCCATGCTACACATGCTGTCTGCTGCACATGACACACACACACACACACACACACACACACACCGTCTGCTGCCGTCACAAGACGCGGGGTCGTCTTCCTCCTCAAGACAACCTGTAATTAATTTCGCTAACGCTAATTTGTGGAAGAAATGGCGGCAGGTGATGCTGGTTGACACTGTAATTACGGCGTGCCTTATGGTCCGGCGAGGGAGGGAGGGAGGAAAGACAGGTAGTGGGTGTGGGGGAGGGAGGTGAGGACAGCTACTGGGAGGAGGTGAGGAAAGGGGTAAGGCATTTACGAGGAGGAGAAGGAGGAGGAGGAGGGAAAAGGAGGCAATATTGAGTTTTTGAGGTGGTCATCATATTTACCAGAAGAACGATCTAGTGACACATATTTATGTATATATATATACATACGTACTTACATATATAGACTCACACATGCCTCCATATATATTCACAGTGAGAAACGTACACCCGTGGACGAACTGACGCACGAAGAAACACACGAAGTCACACGCACGTGCGTGTACACACACACACACACACACACACACACACACACACACACACACACACTCACACACACACACACACACACACACACACACACACACACATATTGATGCATAGTCGTTGGTGGAAGATAATCATTCTCTCTCTCTCTCTCTCTCTCTCTCTCTCTCTCTCTCTCTCTCTCTCTCTCTCTCTCTCTCTCTCTCTCTCACACACACACACACACACACACACACGCAACACAACCATGCGTTAAGATCCATCTGGGTCGCCGGTGAAGACGTAAAACTACAACTGGCGACTGTGTCTTGGCCTCGCTGTACGCGGGTTGATGGGTAATATGTGCCGCTTCGTCCAGCACGGCCGCTTCTCCGTCGTGCGGGCAAGGAGGGGATCGTCCGTCATGATCCCGGTGGGTTAGCATGATCTTGCCCGCAAGGGTGGGAAGTGTTGCCAGATGGAGCTCTGTGTTATAGTAGCCGTCCCGATATCTCTGGCGGCGGCCCCGATATCACTGGCGGCGGCCCCGGTATCGCTGTCGGCGGCCCCGATATCATTAGCGGCGGCCCCGATATCACTGGCGGCGGCCACGATATCACTGGCGGCGGCCACGATATCACTGGCGGCGGCCACGATATCACTGGCGGCGGCCACGATATCACTGGCGGCGGCCACGATATCACTGGCGGCGGCCACGATATCACTGGCGGCGGCCCCGATATCACTGGCGGCTGCTCCGATATCACTGGCGGCAGCCACGATATCGCTGTCGGCGGTCCCGATATCACTGGCGGCGGCCTCGATATCGCTGTCGGCGGCCTCGATATCATTGGCGGCGGCCCCGATATCACTATGGTTGGTCATTGGTCTCATGTGGGTACTTGCTGTTTTTGCGCGTGTTTGTTTCTATGTGTACATGTGTACGTGTAGGTTCGTGTGCATATTCCTGAGTTCGTTCATTCCTTACCTGTTTTTATATTGTACGTGGGGGTAATATAAGGCGAAAACAGCTTCGCCGAATGGTTCCTCAAACAGTGTCCTTGCGAACTGATCTCATGTTGGCCAGCAGACAGCTGGTCTCCCTCACTCTCCCACTGATGTGGGACTCTGGCGACGGGTTAGGCACGATGTCGAACCCACGGGGCTCTTGTCGCAAACAGATTCCTTCCATATTATTTCTCTCACAGTGTCCCATCCTCATTACTTTGCCTTGACTCGGTTTGAACATCGTCCGCGTATCAGACCGACTTTGGAATTTGTTTTGGTCCCCTTGTAATTCGTTGCAGTCCATTTCGCCTTTCACTTCTCTCATGACTTCGGTATCATCCGCAGACATGTGTAGGAGGGAGGACTTCAGTCCCTCTGTCTAGTGTGTGAGTGTGTATGTGTGTGTGTGTGTGTGTGTGTGTGTGTGTGTGTGTGTGTGTGTGTGTGTGTGTGTGCGTGTGTGTGTGTGTGTGATTACCGTGTGTGTGTTAGGGGGGCAGTTTCGTGCTGTATTGCCCCTTACACACAAACACACCCCAGGTACCCATTTATCGACCAGCCCCGAGGGGATCGACCAGCCCCGAGGGGAGGATGAACACCCGGGGGGTTGGTTGTGGCCCGATTGTCGAGCCCAAGTTTCGAACCTATGCCGGCCCGACCTCAGGCAGGCCCCTGCTGACTAATGTTCATGTGTATTTTTGAGTTTGTATGTGTATATGTATGTGTCTTTGGCTTGTTTGTATGTATGCACATCCATGCTATTGGTCGACCGGCAACCCAACCCAACAGCCTGGTTTGTTTGCGGGGTAGAAGACCCTCCACCCCCCGAAGACTTCACCAAGTATGTGTATATAACCAGGACGACGAAGACTTGGAATATTCCACTGCGACTGTACCAAATATCATCAATAATTCCGATATGAAAAGTTTTCTCACACGTCCGCTGCAGCGGAGTCTGCAAGACGCGTGTGACTTTCTCTTCCATGTTCCTGTCACTGGAGTTTGACGTGGTCTGCAGGACGCGCGCGCGTGAGTGTGTGTGTGTGTGTGTGTGTGTGTGTGTGCGTGTGCGTGTGTGTGTGTGTGTTTCCTGGGGCTTCGTGCGTTTGGTTGGGATGTGTGATTGGTTGAGCCTCCTGTGCCTCGGCTTAGCATCTTAAATCCATGACCTCCTCTGTGACCTCTGACCTCACATATGTGTTACATTCGCCTGTTCGACGCAGGTATTGTAGTTCTATGAGTCGTCTTCTACTGGTTATAACTTATACACGGTGGTGGAGGAGGGGACCTTGCCTTTACGCCCTGGTGAAGATGGGGACTTCCTTAAAAGTCCAGTGTCCGCAGCCCTTAGGGCCAATAAAGGGGACCGTGGTGTGGACTTCCCAAGGGGCCCAGTGCTCTTGGCCCTCGGGGACAGTACAGGGGTCCCTGTCTATCCTCCCTGAGGGCCCTCCCTTGTGTGCCTGGTTCCGCCACCAGCATCTGCAGGGATTAACTGCATGGCCTGCACACTGACGCGAGTGCCAAAGAGGAGGGTTCAACTCCTGGTTGAATAGGCTGGTAGGGTGAGGTGGGCAGCATGTGTGGACGTCGAGAGAGAGAGAGAGAGAGAGAGAGAGAGAGAGAGAGAGAGAGAGAGAGAGAGAGAGAGAGAGAGAGAGAGAGAGAGAGAGCAGCAGCAGCTGGAGTGGAGAAAAGCAACAGGATTAGGTGTGGGGTTGGGGTGGAGGGGAAGGGAGGCGGCATCTCCTCCCACATGGGGTACGGTGTGGTGTGACGAAAATAGACGTCATAAAAGACACAGGACACTGGTCGTGGCGGGGATTGCCTCTCCCCCCGTGTGGTGGTTGAGAGCTGTTGGTGGGAATCTTGTCAGTTACCTGAAAGGTGAGACGTGGTCGTGGGAGCCCCTGGAGAGAGAGAGAGAGAGAGAGAGAGAGAGAGAGAGAGAGAGAGAGAGAGAGAGAGAGAGAGAGAGAGAGAGATCCGTTTTCTTGGACAGGAACGTGGCGTGGAGGATGGCTGGTAGGCAGGGGAAGGTTTGTGTGTGTGGGGGGGTAATGCTACTATCATGTGTGTGTGGAGTTAGCTGCCCGTGTTTGTACGAGGAGGAAGAAGAGTTTTACACCCGTAGCGCCCCATCTCGTGGACATTCTCCACTGTCAAACATCATCTTCAGTTCCTGTATGCTGTCTGCATTAGCTACGTCTGCAATCATTCTGTTCCATTCGTCCACCACTCTTACACCATAAAAAGTATTTCTTTACAACTTTTTTAAACGAGTTTCTTCCTTGAATTCATGTTATGTTCTCTGGTTGTTCTGATCCCACAATTCTGGAAGAACTGTTCACCGTCTGCATCATCAATATGTTTTAAACACACAGGTTGTGATCAGGTCACCCTTTACTCTTCTTTCTTTTACGGCAGACAAACTTAAGTCTTCTGAGCTTTCCCTAAAACTCTGTTCTCTTAATTCTGCTACCATCTTTGTTGCCCTCCTCTGGACCTTCTCTACTGTCTCTTTCTGCTTCTTTGCGTGTGGCGACCAAACCTGAGAATCACTTTCCAGTTTTAGCCTTATGTAGAATGTGAACAGCTTGCTTAGAATGCTGTTCTAGTATTCACCGGCAAACTGTGTCGACAGGCTAGGGACGTGTGTGTGTGTGTGTGTGTGTGTGTGTGACCTTGTCGAAAACACTTGAAGACGCCGCGGAAGACAGCCGTGGCTTGGTTGAGGGGGTCGTACTCTAGGATTCGCGAGGAAAATATTCAGAGGATGTGGTCTGCTTCCTGGTGGCCTAAATCCTGTGGATGGGGATGAGTGAGAGGAAATGTAGCGTACATCTTATCAAGGGATCCTCCGATACCTGGGCCGAGCATAAATATTGTTCGAGGTCACAACAGCTCGCTCGTTGTCTCGGAATTATTGCCACCAATAATGGTTATCAATAAGGCTCTTGACTGCCGATGGTCATTCGATATAATGGTTCTAATGTCTTCGCTCTAAGTCCTCATCAACGAGTTCTTGTGTCGGTGTGGAGTGCCTTTGGATCGGCCTGTTGACACTTCGACAGGAGGCACTTGACAGTACACAATACCCTCAGTAGCGCGAACAGACGAATTCTCCACCTCACGACCTTACTTATCTAGAGATCATAGATGCGAGGGTAAGGTTTAAAAGGCACGTGTTGGTGGGGAGGTTGAGACGCTAGTGTGTGTGGTGTGTTTGGCTGTGGTGAGGAGGGAGGGAGGTGGTGGTCCGACGTCCCTGTCGAGGAAGGAAATGAAGAAACAGACGTTGATGACCTGTTGTCCTCGCCGGATCCCATCTCATCTCTGGAAGGGGCACATGTGTCATATATATATATATATATATATATATATATATATATATATATATATATATATATATATATTTTTTTTTTTTTTTTTCATACTATTCGCTATTTCCCGCGATAGCGAGGTAGCGTTAAGAACAGAGGACTGGGCCTTTGAGGGAATATCCTCACCTGGCCCTCTTCTCTGTTCCTTCTTTTGGAAAATTAAAAAAAAAAAAAACGAGAGGGGAGGATTTCCAGCCCCCCGCTCCCTTCCCTTTTAGTCGCCTTCTACGACACGCAGGGAATACGTGGGAGGTATTCTTTCTCCCCTATCCCCAGGGAATATATATATATATATATATATATATATATATATATATTTTTTTTTTTTTTTTTTTTTTCTGTCCACGGGGAAACGAGACACGATAAGTTCACAAGTGCACTTTCGTGTAATGATCACATCATTATATTTTCTAGGATGTCATTTCGCTGGTGGAGTCAGGTCGGCGAGGGAAGGTAGTGTTCCAGGCATGTTGGGGCTAGTCATGTGTTCTGTTGATATCCCAGACTGGTCTTCGTCGCCGTTTCAGAGATATCTCATAGCCCGTGCGAAATGAGAGTTCTTCGTCATCATGTTCTGAAGAACAGCATGAGACACCTGTGCTGTGCTTCGTGTTTCATGGCCCCTTTGTGCTTCACCGTTACAGGTCATTTCACTGTTGACACAGAAGGGTTTTCACTGGTCACCGTCAGCACGCTGGAGAGATGATACCTTCCTTTGTCTCTCATGTTGTCTCTGTGTTTCGCTGGTGTTCCCTCAGAAGGGATGGCCAGATCGACCGCCTATGTTTAGCCCGTATTTCAGCAATAATCCACCGCTCCCGCCGCTATTCAAGGCATGAGTTCATTAACACGTTAATAAACTTGTGGTAACGAGGCCATTCCGATGAGATAGCCTAATTACCGGTGACATTAGATAGCCGCTTTTCTGTCGCAGGAGGGCCCAGGGTCGTTGGATGGTGCCTGGGGGTGGTGGTGGTTGAAGGAACCCTGGGAGCTTGGGTCAGTCAGGTCACCCCAGTTAGAGGTGACCTCACCTGCTGCTGCTGCTGCCGCCGCTGGTCATTAAGACGACAAAGTTTTAGCGGTGGGTTGAGGCCTGTGTAGCGATCAGATCACGCGATGTGTTGGGGGCGAGATGAACACTCGTGAGTTGCTGGAGAGTCGATGTTTTTTTCCTTAGGGATCTCCTCCGTGGGTAGGGAGGGACTGGGCTCTGCAGGGAGGAAGGGAGGGTGTGTCATCTGGCCAGCCTTACTGAAGCGACTGATCCCTCAGCCTTGGTCCTGTAACTGGCCAAGATTGATCAGTCCACCGTCCACATCTGTACATGTACGCGATGTACAGTAAGCGTACATAGACCCCCGTTCTGAGGTTACCCCTGCAACGTAACTCGTGTAATCACTCCGCTGTATTTACGTGTGGGTCCTGATTGGCTGGGTGGTTATCCGAACGCTTGGCTCGTGGATTGCCAGGGCCGTTAAAGATCGTCAGCGCCTTGGGGTCGTTAAGGCCGTCAACGTCTCGTTACAACCATCAATCAGAAAAACGAGAACACATTTTTCAGGTGTTTGAAATAATGCCCAGACCATCCATAACCTCAGTGCCTACACACACACACACACACACACACACACACACACATATATATATATATATATATATATATATATATATATATATATATATATATATATATATATATATATATATATATATATATATATATATGGCGTCCTAGCTTCGTCTCTTCGATGTATATCAACTGACTGTTATATATTTCTCTCTTGTGTCTCCCCTGATGATGTGATTATTACACGAAAGTGCACTTGGGAACTTTTCGTGTTTCATTTTCCCCGTGGACTCATAGGAATATATATATATATATATATATATATATATATATATATATATATATATATATATATATATATATATATATATATATATATCCCCTGGGATCACATCCTGGATTGTGCTTGCTTGCTTGCATGTGTTCTCGAGCACAGGAGAGGCCATCATTCCACCTCTGTAATCTGCTCTGCGTCTTCTTCTGTATTTGTGTAATTCTATGCACCCGAGAATAGCATGTTCTCTGTATTGCCTCCCTCACGCCACAGCATGCGCGGTCCGATGAAGAACGTGATGAGGCACACGACCGACCGACTCAAGCTTTTGTAAGCGAAGAAGAAGAAGATGAAGAAGAAGAAGAAGAAGAAGAAGAAGAAGAAGAAGAAGGGAAAAAAAAGATGCTTTCGCCGGTAAGGCTTTTGGGAGTTGTGGCCGAGACCAGCTGGTTGGGTGCAGGGTGTGTGTGTGTGGCAGGAGAAGGAGGAGGGGATCTACCAGGGGAGGAGGGGTCTTCCTACTGCATGTCTTTCGGCTCGCCGTCGCTATGTACTAATGAGGTATACTTAAAATGCGGAGTTTTGTGAGGACGCAGATGATGATGACGATGATGCGAGCATGACGTCACGAGCGAGCGAGCAGCAGCGTGGCGGGGGGGGAAAGAACCAGCAGAGACTTTCCACAGAGATTGGATACTACGCCCCACTCCCTCCCCCGGGGTGGGCGAGAGAAAATATGGAGATTCATTTCTGTGATAGTAATTGTCATCATGAGAGAGAGAGAGAGAGAGAGAGAGAGAGAGAGAGAGAGAGAGAGAGAGAGAGAGAGAGAGAGAGAGAGAGAGAGAGCGCACTCAGTAGCAAGGACTTAGCGTGTAAGACACCTTTACCTCTCTGGTGTAGAGGATTTTCACACACACACACACACACACACACACACACACACACACACACATACACACACACCAGACACACACGGTGGAGTGTGGGAGTGTTCTGGGCCAGGCTGGGTCCCTCGTCTGAATCAATCAATCGATCTTGTCATTCCTGATTCCTCTTTCCTCTTCCTCCTCCTCCTCCTCATCATCATCATCATCTCCTCCTCCTTCTCCTTCTTGAGGATCCTCTCCAGATCCTTTTTTTTTCTGCATCAGTGGTTCGCGTGTTTGGGCGTTGCTCCAGCTGGCTATAGGCATCCACTGCCACCCCACTGGTGACGAACGGGTCCTCAGTCACTCTTTTAGGCCTGCCTGCCTGCCACAGCCCTGGGGTCACAGTGTCTATTGACGTACGTGGACCTTTTGGGGTCACAGTCGTGTGTTGATGTGAGCACTGAATGGATCGGGCCGGGATTCCACGACAACATGGCAGAGATTGTACTTCCTCAGGGCGACGTGCCCTCCCCCTCTATGTTCATCTAATCAGTTCTCCTAAGCACGAGGGGAGCCTTTAGACGCCTGTCTATCCACCCCCCCCCCCCACACACACACACACACACACACACACACACACACCATCGCAAATCCTACGTGATATTCGTCCTGTTTGGGTTAGTGAGAAACGTCAGGGTTTCCTGAGGCGTTATACTGATGAGTTATGTAGCGAAGGGTGGATGGGAAGGAAGCCGACACTGAAGGAGGAGATTCCATACTTAAGTTTCCCTCCTGCCAGGGGAGGCGTCAGAGTCCAGAGGCATCGGCGTGAGTGACTTTGCCGACGGACGGCGATGCCCTCAGGGGATGTGGTGGTTTGACGTCTCGATAGCGAGGTGGGTGGCGACGTCCAGACAGTGAACCGGCAGCGATGTAAAGGGCAAACAAGTAAAAAAAAGAGAAGATATCAGTAGTGACAGGAGATCAAAAAAGGTATGTCCGTGATACAGTAGGATTTCTATGGAAAACGATAAAAGGACTTCTTTTTTTTTCAATCATTTTACGGAGCCCCAAATTACACCATCATGACTTTCTTGCGGTGTCCAGGGCTGTCCTCCTCCTGCAAGTACCTTTTATTAGCTTAACTCACGTCACGCTTCGATATAGAAGGGAAGATTCGGATGCTCGAAGTCAAATGATGTATCGGTTACATTTTGGTGGGATTACTTTAGATAATTCACGTATACGTCACCAAGAATGATTCCTTTAGAAATGGGCCCCCCATGCTAACAACCCCCCCACCTCAGTCGTGGATCTCAGTCCAGTTGTTTGACTAAGCGATCCGTCAGTGTGGAGTGTTGCCTCCTCGAAGGTCATTATCGCCTACTCGAAGTGTCTTACCCGTTGATAAGACCATCAAGACTCACCACCCGCGCCCATCGTCTATCTGATTTCCCATCCTCGCCAGGCGGCTCTGGGGAAGACGAGGGGAAAGACCGAGACGTGCTCAGGAGTTCGATTCCTGGAGCTAATCTGACCACTGCACCGCCGAAACAGTCAACCAGGACCGCATCCGACGGTTCGAGAATAAGCTACTGGTTGACCGCATCCGACGGTTCGAGAATAAGCTATACTACTGCATCACCTCGCCACCGTCACACACACACACACACACACACACACACACACACACCCTGCCAACCTGAGTACCCCTCGTCTCCAAGCTGCAGCTCGACACCACAACTTCACCGAACGCCGATGCCTCAGGACAGGCGGGTTGGCAGCTTCGATCTCTCTCTCTCTCTCTCTCTCTCTCTCTCTCTCTCTCTCTCTCTCTCTCTCTCTCTCTCTCTCTCTCTCTCTCTCTTATCTCTGAAGTATCGCTGGCTTCCTGTGAGGCAGGGACTCCTTCAGAAGGAAAATCCTTCGCGTCTCGTCCACCTCGTCTTCACGCGTCTGTCGTGAGTGGGAGGGAAGTTCGGGACGCCCTCTACATGATTCAAGACTAACGCATCTAAAGACGTGAAGACGACGTCCACTGAAGGTCTGTGAAGTCCCTCCCCACTGCGCTAGCCCTCATCCCTACCGCAGTCTTCGCACCAGCCCCTTGGATTAGCCTTCCAACTCTCACCCGCCAACCCCCTGTCACGCACGGGCTCGCCCTCGCCACCGCCAGCCCTCCTGACCTCCTCCCCCTCACCTAAGCTCCCCACCTTTTGTCTTGCCACAGCAAGATATCCCACCCACCCACCTGTTGCTGGAGAACCTTCACTGGGTACTCTCACCCCAGCCGTTACCCCAGCCCCAGCCCCCCCCCCTCTCTCTCTCTCTCTCTCTCTCTCTCTCTCTCTCTCTCTCTCTCTCTCTCTCTCTCTCTCTCTCCTCCCACGTCGAAGGGATTAAACCAAACAAAAGATTCTGGCAGAAAAAAAAGAAAAAAAAAAGTAGCTGTTCCTGTTAGCTGTGATGAATGGCGAGCCATTGTAGCGCGTTCGCTGGCTTCTCTTGAACGCTCGTAGTGTTGTGCTACCCCTCTGCTTCGCTCTGTCTCCCTGCTCTGTCTGTCTGTCTCTCTGTCTGTCTGTCTGTCTGTCTGTCTTGCGTTGGTTTACACGGTTATAAGTAGGGAAGTTCATTAAGCCGGTGTTGACATCATGCGCCAAGAGCACAGCTTGATATGAGTCGGGACGAGGCTGGTTCGCTTCTGCCTCACTCACCTCCCTCCCATCAGGGTTTCGAAGCAAACAAAACAGCTCTCTAAACTCGACGATCTGCAGGGTTCAAGAAGTCGGGGAGAATTGGATCCTCGTCCGCTCCGGTGATCTCGCGCGCCGTCGAAGAGAGTCTTGTTTTGTCATACCAGCAGCGGTGATGTCTGGCCACCGTTCGTTGTGCAGGCCGGGGTTGTGGGAAGTGGGTAGGGGAGTTGTTATAACCGAGGGTTGTTCTTGCAGAGATACCCGACCGCTGTATAGGGAGCCTTGCGCGCCGTCGAAGAGAGTCTTGTTTTGTCATACCAGCAGTGGTGATGTCTGGCCACCGTTCGTTGTGCAGGCCGGGGTTGTGGGAAGTGGGTAGGGGAGTTGTTATAACCGAGGGTTGTTCTTGCAGAGATACCCGACCGCTGTATAGGGAGCCTTGCTGGGAGATTTACGTCCCTGCTCTCTTCAGTCACTGCATAACTCGTGGGAGAAAATCACTGGCCGTTCATTCCTGGCGATGACAGCAGTGAGTCAGTCCTCAAGGCTGTGCAATGTTTACTAAAAGGACTTTATTGTGCACTGTGTATTGTAATCCACAATCCTGGATACTACATATTCGCTACATTGTCACAGTTTCTCTTATAAGTAATCACTGAACACCAAGAAGGAATATCTTGACAGTGAAAACGTCAAACCGACGAACTGTGATGTTTAAGAAATGTCCAGACGCTGAATCCTGTTCACTGCGGGCGCTAATACAGTGAAACTTAGCCACTGCAGTGCGTGAGAGCAGTGTAGCTGGCTTTAAAATAAGTGACAGCAGCGTCGCATGATCCTCCGTAGCAGCATTGAACAGTTACGAATTTACTAACAGTTACGAATTTACTATTCTGTTTACGTTAAATAAGGAGATCCTAACTTTGATTACTAGATTCGTCAAAGGTGCTAGTCCTGATTTCTAGATCTTCCCCCCCTCCCCTCATCTAGATTCCTAGATATCATTACAGTTGATTTCTAGAAGAGAGCTTCGTTCTCACTAGAGACGAATAAACCCAGAGCTCTGGACGAAGAACCTGGTCCCTAGATACGGGACTAGAATAAACACTGACTTCTAGATTCGATCTGACACGGTGGGCAGATGAATTAAACCGTATTACCAGTAAATAAACCAATATTATCAAGATGTATTAAACCCCTGACATCCAGATAACAACCCAGATATCTATATAGATATGAGAATGGGACTCACATAGAGCACACTATAGCAAACGTTCCCCAACTGTGAAATATTGCGTCAAGCAAACGTTTGATTAAGCACGATGCGAATGGCAACATTTATTCAACTTCTCATTATGTACACAGACGGTCATGAGTTGAAGGGACCTGGCGGAGCAGACGCGCCAATAGGAAGGGCCTGCAGTTGAGCTACTTTGAAAGACATGAGAATTAGAAATATCTATGGTTGTGTGTTGACAGATAAGGCCAGAAGCCCGGAAGGGACGGGAGATGTCCACGGGGATAATGAAACGCGATTAGTTCCCACGTGCACTTTCGTGTAATAATCACATCATCAGGAGAGATACAAGATGGAAACATAACAGTGAGTAGATATACAACGAAGAGACGTGACCAGGACGCCATTTGGTAAACAAGTGACTACCCGAATGGTGGTCGGGTGCGTTCAAGCCTGGCAACATGCGTATCATAAATTCATTCTGTGGACAAGGAGAATGTGTTTGTCTATTTGTGGTTTGATCCAGGGAAGGATTCTGTGCTTGTGGCGGGACGGGTTGGCGCGCGGCAGATATTATTATTATTATTATTATTATTATTATTATTATTATTATTATTATTATTATCATTATTATCATTATTATTATCATTATTATTTAGGATGTACATAGAGCCCGTCAAGTTGCTTTATTGAGTTCTTCCTAAAATTTTCTGCAGTTTTGTATGCCGGAGCACTTTACACACTTGGGTGATGATGATGGAAAATATATATATATATATATATATATATATATATATATATATATATATATATATATATATATATATATATATATATATATCAACATTAGGTAAAATGATTTAACGTGATGGGTTATAACATGGCTCGTGTCTCGTGACGCGTAACGTAGCCAAACACGTCCAGGTTATGACGAAAACTTCGAGAGACTTGATGGGAAAATATTGCCTCATACGAGATGCGTCTGAGATTAGCTTTATTTGCCTCAGTGTGCTGGGCGATGGAGCCTTCTTAAGCACGTGAGGGGCGACTAGATCTTGGCTGCTTATTACCTATAACCTGAGGGAGGTGGGTGTGTGTGTGTGTGTGTGTGTGTGTGTGTGTGTGTGTGTGTGTGTAGGCCGGGAGGGGAGTGGCCGGGCAGATGGCCAGACTGCCACAGACGTTGGCCCCCACCAGGGTTTGCTGGGTGGGAGAGTGTGTGTGTGGAGTCTGCACGTAAGGTCTGTCTCACGATAGTGCAGTGAGTGTCGGTCCCCATCCCTCACCTCTGATGCTGTTGCTATCACTGCTGTTTGAGACGGTCACAGCCCTCAGGAGCTGTGTGTTGCTTCGGTGAAACTTGCGTAACGCCGTACATACGCGCACACCTGTACACTCTATATAACTCTCTCTCTCTCTCTCTCTCTCTCTCTCTCTCTCTCTCTCTCTCTCTCTCTCTCTCTCTCTCTCTCTCTCCCCATGTCCATGCACTTCTTTCCTGTTCTCCGAACCAGACAATTAATAGTAGACCTCTCTCTCTCTCTCTCTCTCTCTCTCTCTCTCTCTCTCTCTCTCTCTCTCTCTCTCTCTCTCTCTCTCTCTCTCTCAAAATCGTCACCCATAGAAAAAAAAAAATAATCATCGTTCGAAGCAGAGACAAGCCAGAGATGTGGTGTTTGCTCCAAGGAGTGGTGAGGGTGTCGGTGTGTGACGAACGCCTCCTAGCCTCAAGACGTCTGGGGCAAATGAAGATCTCCAACAAGAGTCTTTGTAAGACACGAAGACCCATTGCTGTATCACAGAAAGTGTGGGGAAATATGGCGGGGGATTGTGTCGACCGAAAGCTTCGTCAGCGATCACAGCGGAGGAGATAATCGCATCGCTTAAGACGTTGAGAAGGTTGAGGTGGCATCCCTCCCCTTCCCTCCCTTTTTTCTCTTTCCGTGAGAGGCTGGCTGGTGGTGGTGCCGTCCGTCTGTCAAAGTACAGATACGATCATCTCGACGCGTGGGCGGGCGTCGGCGCCTGCTGACTTGGGCACCTTTTGTAAGTCGAGGAAATCGCCTCGGGGGATTTCACAGAGGGGGAGAATTTGCTGCTCAAATTGTTCCGGACAAGCGAATTGCTGCCGAGCGGCGAGAGGCACTCAGCGCTTCGCCAGGACCGACGGCAGACTTCACTACCCATCCTGACGTTATCAGACGGCCGGGGGGAGGGAGGAGAGAGAGAGAGAGAGAGAGAGAGAGAGAGAGAGAGAGAGAGAGAGAGAGAGAGAGAGAGAGAGAGGAGAGAGAGAATGGCTCGTGAACAGCACTCACACAGAGGATTTCAGACACACGGCACAGAGACGCGGTAGAATTTCCGAAACGCGCAGTGAAATGTTGACAGGATGCGAGGGTCAGTGAGAGAAAAATATATGCGAGTTCATTTAAGGGAACCCCCATCAGTTAGCCTGGTGGCCAACTGGAACCCTTTCAGTTAATCTGATGGTCACTCGAGCCCTTTCAATCAGTCTACTGGTCACTGGAACACTTTCTGCCAGTCTGGTGGTCACTGGAAACCCCTTTAGCTAGTCTGCTAGTCACTGGAACCCCTTCACTCAGTCTGCTGGTCCCTGGAACCCCTTCACTCAGTCTCCTGGTCCCTGGAACCCATTCACTCAGTCTGCTAGTCACTGGAACCCCTTCACTCAGTCTCCTGGTCACTGGGACCCCTTCACTCAGTCTCCTGGTCACTGAAACCCCCTTTAGTTAGTTTGCTAGTTACTGGAATCCCTTCACTCAGTCTGCTGGTCACTGGAACCCCTTCACTCAGTCTGCTGGTCATTTGAACCCCTTCACTCAGTCTGCTGGTCACTGAAACCCCCTTTCGTTAGTCTGCTAGTCACTGGAACCCCTTCACTCAGTCTGCTGGTCACTGGAACCCCTTCACTCAGTCTGCTGGTCACTGGAACCCCTTCACTCATTCTGCTGGTCACTGGAACCTCTTCACTCAGTCTGTTGGTCACCAGAACCCCCTCACTCAGTCTGCTGGTCACTGGAACCCCTTCACTCAGTCTCCTGGTCACTGGAACCTCTTCACTCAGTCTGTTGGTCACCAGAACCCCCTCACTCAGTCTGCTGGTCACTGGAACCCCTTCACTCAGTCTCCTGGTCACTGGAACCTCTTCACTCAGTCTGTTGGTCACCAGAACCCCTTCAGTCAGTCTGTTGGTCACCAGGACCCCTTCAGTCAGTCTGCTGGTCACTGGAACCCCTTTAGTCAGTCGATCTACCGGCCGGGAGGAGACGTCCAGCGCACCGTTACCGACCTTGTGCCGCGGCCGGAGCAATCTTTTTGGTGCTTCGTGCGCTGATGTTACCAGCCGGCAGAGTTCCCGAAATGTTTCTCTGTTGGGCTCCCCCGAGGCCCTTCCAGTCCGCGTAGCGGCTAGACTCGAGCCGATCATGGAGAATCCGGCCGGTGAAATCCCCCCAGAGCTCTGCCTACTCGCGTCTCTCTCTCTCTCTCTCTCTCTCTCTCTCTCTCTCTCTCTCTCTCTCTCTCTCTCTCTCTCTCTCTCTCTCTCCCCCGCTGAAAAAGTTTTATATCCTCACCTATCTGACTCCCGCGGCTTTCTGGCCTCCCTGGTTGCCATCGACCCATTTCCCGTCGACCGGTAAATCCTGGCGGCCCATTAATCCTGTTGAACTTGTTGCAGATCAAAGGGGAAAAAAAAAGTTCGTGCGGGATTTAGTTAGATTTCCTTCAGTCCTTTTTTTCATTATTTTCTTTTTCCTTGCTTAGATGGTTATCATATTAAATTTTGGTGGGCACTGTGTGAGCGAGGGGAGGCCTCCGTCAGTCAGGCCTGTGTGGTGGAGAGTGGAATCGGGTTGTGACCTCCGTCAGGTGTGGGGTCAGGTCTCGGTATGGATCGGGAGTGGCAGCAAGATGTGGTGGCTTCCTTCAGACGTAGACAACCTTCAGTATGGCAGGATGTGGTCGGCAGCGTGTGTCCTCCCGTCAGGTCGGCCCAAGCCTACACCTGACGGGGGTGCAAGCAGGGTGTTGGCTTGCACCTGTCATTATCATTATCATCCAAAAATACCGACAGAGCTCAAGGGGTAAATGTGGACCCTGGTGGACCTTGCTTTCTCTTGTACTGCTCCTAGGCACTTGCACGGATCCCTTCCTCTTGTACTCCACCCAGTCACTCGCACCCACTCCTTTCTATTGTACTTCATTCATTCACTTGCACACATCTCTTTCCTATTTCCCGTAGTTATTTGCTCACATCCCTTTCTCTTGTACTCCTCCCACTCACAAGCGCACATCTCTGTCTATCTAACAACCCCCCTCCTCCTCCTCCTCCCAGTCACTAGCGTACACATCCCTTGCCGCTAATTAAGAGCCACTCAAGTGAAGGGGGTGGTGGCAAGTGTCCAAACATCATTATACCAGTATCCTTAACCTTTATAAAATAGATCCCCCCACCCCATCCTGACTTTGCCCCAACTTTTCTTTCCGGAGGAAAAGTTATTGCATTTGCACTGTCAGTGGTTCCCCTTCGTTGCCCCGTCCAGAGTCATGGAGATCATGAGATACATAATTTATCACGGATTTCTTCAAGCGAATCAAACGCATCTCCGTCATCTAGCTCGACTGCATGTTGGAAAACTTTACTTCGTGCTAACTTGCAGACAGCTCAAGTTCCGGTCTGAGGGATATTCACCTTTCCAGACAATTTATTACTTTTATCAAAGACAACTTTGAGACCTGCGCTCTTATGAGTCAAGTTTCAGTTTCTGTATTTTTGCATTAGCATTTTTTTTTGTGGGGGGGGAGGTGCTTTGTTTATTCCTCGCTCAACCTCAGATAATTGTGGTTCTGGTGGGGCTCACTAGCCGGCAGTGACTTTTCACTGGCACTGCTGGCCGGGCAGTGACCCCTCACTGGCACTGCTGGCTGGCAGTGACTCGCCAATGCAGCGCACCTCTTGAGAACATTCCCTCCGACTGTGATTATGTTTCATCGCGCTCAGATCTTCGCGACTCTTGACTGCACAGTACCGCTAACTCCATGAGCACGTCGCATGAGGACCATGGCACGACCCTTAGGTACGACGACCTGGCCCTTTTTTTAAACCCGACCCTTAACGATGATGTCAGAGATCCAAGGCTTCCCATCCAAGGGCCAGACAGTCGTGGTTTAAAGGGGGGGTCGTTGACCCGTCGCACGCTCAGGAGACCAGCACTGCACTTGGGTATTTGGCTACAACCGCTGTGGGATATTGCACGAGAGGTCGCGAGTCGGGCGGCCGAGGGGAGGATTAAAGACAGCGGCCAGACTGATCGCCCGCGGCACAAAAACCTCCCTGGGTTACTTACTTCGCGCCATTACCAGCTCTTACTCCTCCCTCCCTCCCCGCCTCTCTCTCTCTCTCTCTCTCTCTCTCTCTCTCTCTCTCTCTCTCTCTCTCTCTCTCTCTCTCTCTCTCGATCCGCCCGTCTGTCTCATCCATCTATCTGTCTGCCGAAGTTTTCTGTCTTATCATTCTCACTCCATCCTTCCCTGGGGAGAGATGTTGCCACACCTGGTAACTCGCCCTGGGGCGGAGGTGGTGGTGTGCGAGGCTCGGGGGTGAGATCCGTGCTGAGGGAGGGTATGACATCTGGGGAATAAGACGAGACTCTCTAGACGGCCATGATCGAACGTCTTGGGGGTCATGAGGGTGGGGGGGACTTAGTGAGCGAGGGTGGAGCTGGTGGGGAGGCACACGGGTGTGGGCACTCGCTCCATGATCATGTGAGGTGTGAGGAAACACGATGTGTAGCCCTGGTCATGAGGCCGTACCGTCGTCAGGGGTCGATGGGCGACGTGGTGGTCCTTGGCTGTAATGGCAAACAGCTTCTTCGGCATCGTTGTTCTTGAGAGCCTCTCCCTAAATGGAGGGAAAGGAGGTTTTTGGACTATTATTATTACTATTATCATTATTATTATTATTATCATTATTATTATTATTATTATTATTATTATTATTATTATTATTATTATTGTTATTATTATTATCATTATTATTATTCTCTCTCAAGTTATTGTAATTCTTTTTGGTCTCGTTCATAGAGTAACCGAGTTTTCACCTGGATGCAGGCCCTTGACACATCAACTGTTTGCCCACACCGCCGTCAGTTCTAGCACACACACACACACACACACACACACACACACACACACACACACACACACACACATGCAGAAGTGGTAGAGGAAGAAGTATAGACAGGAGGGCAGAGAAAACTTCTTGCGTTAAGTGTATCGGAGTGAATTTCATGGGGACGTCCGCCTGTCCTCATGCAGTCCACGGGTCCGTGACGCGCCTTTTGAAGCCATCCTCCCTCCCTCCCTCCCTCGATCTCCTCCACCTGAGCAGCGCTGTCTCGACGCTGGCGATCGCTGGCGAGGAGAACCCCAGTCTCGTCAGAGAACCTCTCACTCCAAAGATATATATCACCGATAAGTCTCTTGTGCATCCCAAGAGTCTGTATTGCCCTGCTGCTGGAGAGTAGCGCAACCTTTGGCTTGCAGGAGCTCTTAGAAAGGTCCTTAGCAACGTCAGGACTCCTTCTTGGAAATTGATCCTGGGGGTAATGGTCATTTAGAGTCCATTATCGCGTTCGTTTTATCTCTCTTATCTACTCCCGAAGCCTCGCCTGGGGGTCGGCGGGGCTCATTACTGATGCGTTGGTCGCCAATGATGAAGGTCGAGGGCGAGGGCGAGGGCGAGGGGGGCGTCTCTCTGTGAGCTTTGCATAATGAGCCGGATCACTGTCACGAAGTCTTGGCCAGGCGTCCCAAGCGTCGTGCTCTCTCTCTCTCTCTCTCTCTCTCTCTCTCTCTCTCTCTCTCTCTCTCTCTCTCTGAGGCCAGGTCAAAAAGTCCAGGCCATCGTACGATAGGTCTCGTGCCGTCGTGCTCGGGGGAAGAAGTACTTCTATTGGTCACAGACGGTCAGTCTCCCCCCCCCCCCCCCCTCTCTCTTCCACTCCTCCTCCCTCCCTACTCCTCTAGCGGTTGGTAATGTAAGGAGGGGAGAGAGAGAGAGAGAGAGAGAGAGAGAGAGAGAGAGAGAGAGAGAGAGAGAGAGAGAGAGGGGGGGGGAGGATTGTGGCGGAGGGGAAGTGGGGGAGGGAGGAGGAGGAGGAGGAGGAGGACGACGTCACTGGCCCTTGTTCCTCAGCGAGGCGCAGGAATGAGGTCGTGCTCTCCGGACGCGAGACAAAACTTCACTAATTGGAGACGCTGGGTGAGGGATGGTGGTGGAGACGCCGGGTGGGGGCGATCGGAAAACTTAGTTTTAGCCAGGGGACACTTTCATCCCTCCCTCCCTCCCTTCCCTCCCTCCCTTCCTGCCCTCCCAGAGGACGACCGCCAGCCATGGGGCAGGAGGGTGGAGGCGTGGGTTGTTTGGTTAAGGGGGTAAACGACCTCGTTCAACTACGACCGTCGCTGCTGACGATCGCGACCGCCTCTCTTCAGAAACACAGCGACGACCACTGAAGCCACCACGACCACAAGGCCAAGGTCCGACACACACACACACACACACACACACACACACACACAGCCTAGGTGTTGGAGAAGGGGTGAGAGAGAGAGAGAGAGAGAGAGAGAGAGAGAGAGAGAGAGAGAGAGAGAGAGAGAGAGAGAGAGAGAGAGAGCAACATGTTGCCCCCCACCGTAGGGCTGTGGGGAAACACCTAACAAGAAACCCATATTTTTTCTGGCCTCCTGATGGGACGCGTGGCCTCGTGTCCTCCCCCCCCCTCTCCCCATCACCCCCAGTGATGTGATGAACTGCAGATGGAAACCACGGCCGCCATGTAATGCATTTATTTATCTATTTGTTTTTTTCTTTCGAACCCGGGTTCGGTTTGGTTAGTATGGTGTTCACTCTCTCTCTCTCTCTCTCTCTCTCTCTCTCTCTCTCTCTCTCTCTCTCTCTCTCTCACTTTGTCTACCTCTCTTTTTTGGCGCCTCTCTGTCTGTATTAGGTGTGATGGCTGTTATGGGACGCACGCTGCTAGGAATGGACGCTGCTGGGAATGTATGGCGGGAGGAGTGTATGCCGGCAGGAATGTACGTAGGCTTAAAATGGTTCTTGTGCGATAATGGTTTGGATCAAACCTACGAGACGGAGGGAGAGCGGTAAGGGGCTGTGGTAGTGCGGCATACGCAGGGCAATGCACGTCTACACTCTAATTCAGGTGGAGGTGAGAGGCGGCATTTTTTTTTTTTAAGGTACTACGTGTGGCGCTGCAGGCGACGCCCCAGCGACCACCATTCTGGCTCCCGACGCCCCAGCCGCCGTCCTAGCTAGCGATTGAATTATTTGCTGCACGTCTTCCTTGCCAACCTTGGCTCCGTGAAGTGACTCGCCTCGCTTCTGACCGTGGTTGAAAATCTCAGTCGGTATGTTGTTATACGGTATGTAAATGTTTCCGGTCTTGCCTCTATCAGTATATACCTGTATCTGTAGCTATCTTTATCTCTATCTCTATATCTATGTCTAAATTTGTCGCCTCCAAACACAGTGGTCAGTGGATATCTTGGCATACGCCCCTGTGCCAGCACCTCTCTCAGACTTGTTGTGTACTTCTCTGCTATGTTTCTCACCTGTTCTCTCTCACTCATTGCCTCGCCTTTCTCAGTGCTTGCTTCACCTCCCTCGATGCATTCCTCCTCTCTCTCACTGCCTTCTTCATCCCTCTCTGCTTGTTTCACCTCCCTCGATGCATTCCTCCTCTCTCTCTCTCACTGCCTTCTTCACCCCTCTCACTTCTTGCTTCACCACTCTCACTAACTGACTCGCCTCTCTCACAAGTCTCGCCCATTAACATTTCATTATTCATCCTCTCCTTGCACCTTTACCGTCTCACTTTCTATATGATCTATATCTATACGGTCATTGCGACATTAAGTACAAGAACACAAGCATAGGCCTTGTCACGTCCCCTCGAGGTCTGGTCAGTGTGGCGCGCAAGCCACTGCTTGACTGTCAGCAAGACAGGGGTCGGCCGTCAACACAGACAGGGGTCGGGGGGTGTCTCTTTCAATTCAGTCGGACGGTGGCATCTGAGGGAAACCAGCAGCGTTTTGAGGTAGGTCTTTGGAAACGCTTGCCAGAGTTGTGAAAGAGTCGACTGGACCACGTTATGTTGTTTCTGAGCGAAGGGTTGAACCACCGCTAAGTGACATGATGGTTATGAGTCGTAGGCGTAACAAAACTTGCCTGACTGACGATCATGTCATTTTTTTTTTTCATGATACACTAAAGTCATCGAAAACGGAGACATAAGGAGAATACTTTGTCTTCATCCAATCTCCTTCCCTCTCTTCATCCTTGATATTCATACTCCTCCTCCTCCTCCTTCTCCTTTCACGCCTCCCTAATCCTTCTCACCCTGTCCCTCCAAGCCTCCATAATTTCCTCATCTGTCTCCTCTTCCTCTTCCTCCTCCTCCCCCGTGTGCTCCTCCTCCTCTTCCTCCCCCGTGTGCTCCTCCTCCTCCTCCTCCTCCAGCATAATGCGCCACACAGGAGAACCCCTCAGTGCCCCCTTGGTGAGGTAGTACATCAGTATTCACCATACATCGTTCCCCTCTCCTTCATCAGGCCCTCTTAATGGATATGGAACTTTACGAGGGTCGTCGCGTCCTTCGCGCCCGAACCTTGCTACTCCCAAGATATTGATCTAAATCTCGCAAGCTTAGGCACCGGTGCCCGAGGACAGAGGTGTCTCCCACAGCCGGGATTCCAACCTGGGGACGTGGGAGTGGGTCGGTCACCCGGGGGGAGCATTGCGAACCAAGTCGACCGTTAATGGAGTGTGTCATACACTCCGTACGTCTGCGACACACCTGCAAGCGGACAGGTCACTGCAGGTCTCCTGATCCCGGCGAATCTTCAGGTCACGGCAGGTCTCCAGGTCAAGCGTGGTGACCTGGAGGATTGAGGGGTAACGACGCCGGTAAGTGGTCAGGTCACACCGGGTTTTTCTCCCCCCCCCCTGATCGTTCGAAGAAGGGAGAGGTGGGGGTTGGGAAGCCACCTTCTCTAGGGAATGCCATCAATTTCTTCCATCACGGTCATGCTGACGGCCTGGAGACTCCCCTGAGAGAGAGAGAGAGAGAAAGAGAGAGAGAGAGAGAGAGAGAGAGAGAGAGAGAGAGAGAGAGAGAGAGAGAGAGAGAGAGAGAGAGAGTAGGAATTGTGTTTCGGGAGGGGGGGTCGGGTCTTCGTGCCTTCCCCTTCTCACCGTGATAGAAATAGAACAACGGGGCAGTGAGAGAGAGAGAGAGAGAGAGAGAGAGAGAGAGAGAGAGAGAGAGAGAGAGAGAGAGAGAGAGAGAGAGAGAGAGAGAAATTGATTTAGAGAGCTTCTTGCCTTCCATCACCGACTGATTGAAACTTGGAATCAGGTTGGACGGGAGTTGTTGTTGATGTTGTTGTTGTTGTTGTTGTGTGTGTGTGTGTGTGTGTGTGTGTGTGTGTGTGTGTGTGTGTGTGTGTTACAGTAATGTGTTTCGGTTGGTCTCTTGTGTCTGCCCTGTTGCCAAAGGTCGGGGAAGCTTGGTTGAGGAGCTGGGGTTGGTGTGATACGAGGGTGGTTGATCTCTCTCTCTCTCTCTCCTCGAGAATCAGGTCCAAAATGGGAGTACATAGGACTTAGATATGACTGAAGACGTTGATGGTTCTTGTAGCTCATAGACTGTCGTCTACCGTCCGTGACAGAGGGTCCGTCCTTTACAATCGTGTGTGGAAGTGGTCGTGTTCGCAGTAGTGTGTGGGTAGCGTGTGGTTAAGTAGAATGTTGTGGTGGGTTGCGACGGTCGTATGGACGATGGCGTGTAAGCTGTCAGCTCCTGTTTAAGAGACTTGATAGCTTAACACTGTCGTATGTTCTGTTGTCTAGTACGTATTTTTTTTCCTCTTCATGTGTTCTACTTCAGGACATCACAGCACTGCCTTCTCATGCTCCCAGCACTGTCTTATAAATCTAGCTGGGCTGTTTTTAATGTCTTGGGTGAGGTGGGTGTCTTTTTTTTTTTATCCCCAGCTACCTGATGTGTTCGTGTACGGCGTAATGCCAGCAGACGTCGCAGACGAGCGAGCGGCCGACGCCGGCGTGCGCGACACCCGAGGGAAGGAAGCGCTACTGTGTTCTTGGCTGTTATGTTCGAGTCAGACTTGCCACTTAACGGCCCGTTGTTTGGAAAGACAACAGTGGAGGTGTTCTTGGGGGCCAGGCGGGGCCCCCGCTACGTCAACAGCTGGGGGCGGGGAGCCCCAGGACAAGTCCTCGGAACCCCAGCCCCAGTCCTCGGAACCCCAGCCCCAGTCCTCGGAACCCCAGCCCCAGTCCTCGGAACCCCAGCCCCAGTCCTCGGAACCCCAGCCAGGTCGTCGTTCCATCCGCGGATGATTATTTTTAGCCCCCAGGCGAATGAGGTCCTTGGATCACATTCCCTCGCGCCTCCGACGCGGAACCATCAGCTTTTCTGTCATGTCTTAACTACCTGTGTATTGATTTAGGAATGTGTGATACAGCCTCTGTCCTCCAGCAGATGACCTCGTCAGAGACCATCAGGTCTTCTCTTATCTAGCATGACCGTGGCATATCCTCCGGCACCAAATAATTACTTTGTCATAGACCATTACTTTTGGTATTCAGTTTTCTCGTGTATTCCTATGTCACTCCGGGTCTCAGATGCCCCTGGAGTACTTTCTTGGGTATTAGTTACCATAGAAGCTCAAGTAAAGTAAGCAGGAACGAAATGTTATTGTCTGGCAGAATAAGCAAGGAAACAGTGCGTCCCTGTTGAAGGCGACAGGCAAGGACAAAAGCCTGCATCGAGACTTTGAAATGGAATATGACTAGGAAAGATAGAGTAATTATCGTCAAGGTTAGGCACAGCATGAGATGGTAGAGAGTTCCAAAGCTTAGCAGTGTGAGGGAAGAAACAAACGTGACGGAGAGAGACCTGCCCGTCCATGAGTCGTGTGCAGGAGAACACTTGACATGTAACTGATCTTTTCTCTCTTTGTGCTTTGATTTCTCCTTCCCTGTAGTGTGCTGTATTGTTGCAGCTAGAGGGTCTGCGTGGTCTGCGGCCTGAAGAACCCCGCACCCTGTACAGGGCTCAACCTTAGCTCGTGAAGAACACACACAAGTTCCTCACCGGAACATGAACCCGCTCTGGAGACTTGTGTTCAGACCGAGTTAATCCGTAGTGACGCCTCCCCATGTCGGCCCCCGTTGAAGTCCAACACCTCACACGGCACACACACACACACACACACACACACTGGTCCCCTGTGTGGCCGTGGTTGTGGTGGCCGAAGATGAGGGGCCATGGTATACGTGGGTGTTAAAAAAGGCGGGTGTGCGGTGCGGGCAAGAGTGTGGGGTTTAAGTTATCGTAGTGGGCAGGATCCGTCTTACGGTTGCTGCTGGTCACCGAAACGTTCCTAGAAAGATGGACGTGGCGAGGATCAGGGTGGGGATGTCATCAGATCTTCTCGCTCTCACGAGGTGCAGTTGGTCTGATACAGCCCGCCCCTCCCGCCGCCCAGACCTGATAGTGCTCCCCCATCACTAGGTAAGCCAAGGGTAAGGCAGCTTTACGACGAAGAAAGGGGGAAGTTGGGGGAAGAATCTTTCCAATTCTCCTGGGGTACGAGAATCTCCGCTCCAGGTCCTCCTTAGGTGAGAGGTCCTTTTTAGGCCAAGGGAGACGCAAGGTCACCCCCAGGGTTATAGGGCAGACGGTAAAACCGCCTCAGGGAAAGGTCCTCTTAAGGTAAAGAGAGACACAAGGTTCCTTCCTTCTCCCCCAGGAAGGTCGCAGCAGGTGGGCACTCGTTGGAGGGAACCCAATAAGCGGCCGAGTGTTAGCGTGTCCCTCGCGGGCCCCTGCCTCACTTGGTGTCTTGCCTGCCACCTGTGTCTTCCTACACACACACACACACACACACACACACACACACACACACACACACACACACACACACACTGCACCAGGCCCCTGTAGCATCACACTGCGGAGAGGGAAGATGTGGTGATTCGCGCTCCCATCATAGGAACCCATTGTTGTTGTTGTTCACGAGACGAAATATAGTCACATAGATGTCCCTAGTGTATCTGTGTTATATATATATATATATATATATATATATCTTCCCTGGGGATAGGGGAGAAAGAATACTTCCCACGTATTCCCTGCGTGTCGTAGAAGGCGACTAAAAGGGAAGGGAGCGGGGGGCTGGAAATCCTCCCCTCTCGTTTTTTTTTTTTTTTCCAAAAGAAGGAACAGAGGAGAGGTCCAGGTGAGGATATTCCCTCAAAGGCCCAGTCCTCTGTTCTTAACGCTACCTCGCTATTGCGGGAAATAGCGAATAGTATGAAAAAAAAAAAAAAAAAAATATATATATATATATATATATATATATATATATATATATATATATATATATATATTTTTTTTTTTTTTTTTTTTTTTTTTATACTTTGTCGCTGTCTCCCGCGTCTGCGAGGTAGCGCAAGGAAACAGACGAAAGAAATGGCCCCACCCCCCCCCCCCCCCATACACATGTACATACACATGTCCACACACGTGTATACATACCTACACAGCTTTCCATGGTCCACCCCAGACGCCTCACATGCCTTGATTCACTCCACTGACAGCACGTCAACCCCTGTATACCACATCGCTCCAATTCACTCTATTCCTTGCCCTCCTTACACCCTCCTGCATGTTCAGGCCCCGATCACACAAAATCTTTTTCACTCCATCTTTCCACCTCCAATTTGGTCTCCCTCTTCTCCTCGTTCCCTCCACCTCCGACACATATATCCTCTTGGTCAATCTTTCCTCACTCATTCTCTCCATGTGCCCAAACCATTTCAAAACACCCTCTTCTGCTCTCTCAACCACGCTCTTTTTATTTCCACACATCTCTCTTACCCTTACGTTACTTACTCGATCAAACCACCTCACACCACACATTGTCCTCAAACATCTCATTTCCAGCACATCCATCCTCCTGCGCACAACTCTATCCATAGCCCACGCCTCGCAACCATACAACATTGTTGGAACCACTATTCCTTCAAACATACCCATTTTTGCTTTCCGAGATAATGTTCTCGACTTCCACACATTTTTCAAGGCTCCCAAAATTTTCGCCCCCTCCCCCACCCTATGATCCACTTCCGCTTCCATGGTTCCATCCGCTGACAGATCCACTCCCAGATATCTAAAACACTTCACTTCCTCCAGTTTTTCTCCATTCAAACTTACCTCCCAATTGACTTGACCCTCAACCCTACTGTACCTAATAACCTTGCTCTTATTCACATTTACTCTTAACTTTCTTCTTCCACACACTTTACCAAACTCAGTCACCAGCTTCTGCAGTTTCTCACATGAATCAGCCACCAGCGCTGTATCATCAGCGAACAACAACTGACTCACTTCCCAGGCTCTCTCATCCCCAACAGACTTCATACTTGCCCCTCTTTCCAGGACTCTTGCATTCACCTCCCTAACAACCCCATCCATAAACAAATTAAACAACCATGGAGACATCACACACCCCTGCCGCAAACCTACATTCACTGAGAACCAATCACTTTCCTCTCTTCCTACACGTACACATGCCTTACATCCTCGATATATATATATATATACACACACACACACACACACACACACACACACACCCCGATGCTGCCACCGTATAAACCTGCGTAGTCCGTATGTATGAATAAGTCCGTGTATGAATACGCGAGTGTCGTTCCCGCCATGATTCATCCAGGCGCGAGAGGACCTGTGGGGGATTTGCCGCAGCGGATGGTACGGTGGGGCTCACATGTGAGGTGCATTCCCCCAGCTGCTGATGTAACTCGACATTGTTGATGTTGCTCTCTCTCTCTCTCTCTCTCTCTCTCTCTCTCTCTCTCTCTCTCTCTCTCTCTCTCTCTCGTGCACGCCTCCCCTCATCAGCAGCCTGGGCTGAGCAGCAACGGTACGCACCACCATCCACCATGAGTCCTCAAACGCTAACGCATTTATGTCGCTGCCCTTGACGTGCAGTGGAGAGAGAGAGAGAGAGAGAGAGAGAGAGAGAGAGAGAGAGAGAGAGAGAGAGAGAGAGAGAGAGAGAGCAGCCGAGGGTAGAGGTGAGATACGTTAACGCACTGAGTGCCTTGAGACGACCCTTGAGGACGACAACGGCGTCCTTCAGGGTACTTATGAAGCAGACGTCCTCCCTCCGACACCACCACTTCCCTCTCGGTGTGCCTGAGAGGCAGACGTCCCTCCCTCTGAGGCGTCCCTCCTCACAGTTTCTCGTGAGGCGGGCGTTCCTTCCTGACGTGTTCCTCCCTCACGGGTTCTTGTGAGGCAGACGATTCCTGGGGACGCGCCCCTTCGCCCGGGAGTCTCCGAGCTAATCCGTTCTCTACCTGCCGGATATTGGTGCCTGGTGGTCGAGTTTTCTGAGGTATATCGTGTGAACGGTCGATCGGATCACACACGACTGGTTTGCGGCCCCAGCCAGAACGAGGCTGGTGCTGCCACCTCGTGAGCTGCAGCGGAAGGTTGACGGGATTGTATGCTGGTGTCAAGCGATGTCAATGAAGACGAGAGACGTTGGATGGATAAAGACATGGCTGCATTGCATTGGTCTCGAGACGTTGCTGGAGTGAGAGTAACTTTTTGTCATTTTCACCCATGAATTTACACAGGCAGCAGATATAGTAAAGCTACTTTATATATATATATATATATATATATATATATATATATATATATATATATATATATATATATATATATATATATCTTTCTTTCTTTCGTACTATTCGCCATTTCCCGCATTAGCGAGGTAGCGTTAAGAACAGAGGACTGGGCCTTTGAGGAAATATCCTCACCTGGCCCCCTTCTCTGTTCCTTCTTTTGGAAAAAAAAAAATGAGAGGGGAGGATTTCCAGCCCCCCGCTCCCCTCCCTTCTAGTCGCCTTCTACGACACGCAGGGAATACGTGGGAAGTATTCTTTCTCCCCTATCCCCAGGGATAATATATATATATATATATATATATATATATATATATATATATATATATATATATATATATATATATATATTTATATTTTTTTACTCATAATGACAAATGAACACAGTTACACAAGGCTTGGGATCAGGACGCTTGGGACTTGACCAAGAGGAGGAAGTTAGTGTAGAGTAATGAGAGTCAGGTGGCAAATGCCGCTGAAGTGTCAGTGGGGGGAAGAGAGAAATGGTCCTGAATGTGGAATGATTTTTTGTTTTTGTTGTTGTGTGGGGAGGGAGGGAGGGAGAGAACACCATCAGGGTGACCGTGGATGATTTTGGTCGTTGTTCTGGATGATGCTCGTCTTGAGCACAGGAGACTAGGTTGGGGGTTGAGGAGGAGGAGGAAAGGGGGTTAGGGTGGGGCTGGGTCCGCTGGGATCGATAGATATACGTATGGGGTTATTTTTATGTGCAGACATATTCCTTCCTCTCTCTCTCTCTCTCTCTCTCTCTCTCTCTCTCTCTCTCTCTCTCTCTCTCTCTCTCTCTCTCTCTCTCTCTCTTTCATACAGCTGCTCATATCGTGATATGCAGATTGTGTTGAGCCTGTGGCTTGGTCTGAGGCTCTCTTTTTCACCCGCAGTGTTGATCGAACGTTGAGGCAAACATCTGAGGAAATGTTGAGGGAAATGTGTGTGTGTGTGTGTGTGTGTGTGTGTGTGTGTGTGTGTGTGTGTGTGTGTGTGTGTTGGGGGGAGGGGATGTGTAGGGAAAAAAAACGTCTAGGGATACTTTTAGGGAAGTATCCATAGCAATGTTTAGGGAAACATCTGAGTGAATATCTAGGGAAATTATGTGGGGAAAGGTTTAGGAGGAAAACATCTAGGGATACTCTTAGGGAAATATCCATGGCAGCCAACCTAAGACGGGCAGTCGGAGCCTCGCTGTGAAAGCCTTGTCTGCCACACACACTTGCCTGAAACTCGACAGGGGAAATGTCTGGCAGACTTTGAAACACACGTGGAAAAACACGTTAAGGAAAACGCGTCAGTTGGCAAGGAACTGAATGGGAGAGTCTCACAACACAGGAAGAAGAGCAAGTGTTTTTTTTTTTCGCGTACGTAAACAGGAAGATGGCACAGACACCAGTTTGAACACACAGAAAAGTACCTTCTTGAACGGAGAATTAGATAAACAGAGAACACACGGAAGAAGATTGTAAATATAAGCTATGAGAGGATGACATACCTGTTGTATCAGCAGAGGAAACACCTGCTGAGAGAGCAGGAGAAACACCTGTCTACACAGAAGAGGAAACACCTGCAAGAAACAGCAAAAGACACACTTGCCTGTAGGGAAGAGGAAACACCTGCGTAAACAGTAGAGAAGATACCTGCTGAGATAGCAGAAGAAACACCTGCTGAGATAGCAGAAGAAACACCTTCTGAGATAGCAGAAGAAACACCTGCTGATACAAAAAGCGACATGGCCTCGTCATCAACACGAAACATGACGTTGAACGTAAGAGCAAACAAACAATATGTGAAACGCGTAAACATTGCAAGTAACATATAACATCACTACAGCGGAAAACACGTATGTGTGTGTGTGTGTGTGTGTGTGTGTGTGTGTGTGTGTGTGTGTGAACGTAGGAGCGACCATGTCTTCGTCCCACTGAGCACACCACGGTACGGTACGAACAATGAATTCACCCAGCGGTACGATCCTCGAGCACGACGGTACACCCCTTGAGCACCACGGTACGGTACGACCACTTGAACCCAGTAGTACGACTCTAGAACACGACGGTACTCCCCTTGAGCACCATGGTACGGTACGACCACTTGAACCCAGTAGTACGACCCTCGAGCACGACGGTACGATCCCTTAAATCCAACAGTACGACCAGTGTGGTGCTTAGAGGAGGCGATTGAGGAGGAGGAGGAGGAGGAGAGAGAGAGAGAGAGAGAGAGAGAGAGAGAGAGAGAGAGAGAGAGAGAGAGAGAGAGAGAGAGAGAGAGAGAGAGACCGCTGAGGGAACGAGAACATAGAACCATAGAAGGCTCTTCACTGAACCAACAAACAGACACCAC